>NW_007225824.1:144448-206511 GCF_000164805.1 Carlito syrichta
TCAATGTGACTTGAGTGGAAAGATAATGATGATGAGGGCACAGCATTTTGCTTGTAATTAATGCCAGTGAGTTGTATTCTTTAAAAGGAGTACCTGCCGGGCTCAGTGCCTCACCTGTAATCCCGCACCTTTTGGAGGCTGAGGTGAGTGGATTGCCTGAGCCCGCGGGTTCTAGACCTGCCTGGGCATCTTGGCGAGACCTCATCTCTACAATAAATCCAAAATGAGCTGGGTGTGGTAGCGCATGCCTGTAGTTCCAACTACTCGGAACGCTGAGGCGGAAGGACGGTCAGACCCCAGCAGGTCTAGGCTGTGGTGGCTGGGAGTGGCCACTGCACTCCAGTCTGGGCGACAGAGTGAGACTCCAACTCAAAAAAAAAAAAAAAGCATCCTCACACTTATGAACGACTTTGACATTTGTATACACCAACAACAAGCAGGCTAGAAATCAAAGACATAATTCTATTCACAATAGACACACACACACACACACACACACACACACACACACACAAGAAGTATCTTGGCATCCACCTAACATGTAACCAAAGAAGTGAAATACCATGAGAACTACAAAACTATACTCAAAGAAGTCAAGGATGATATAAACAAATGGAAAACATCCCTGCTCATGGATTAGAAGAATCAATATTATCAAGATGTCCATCCTACCTAAGGCAATCTACAGATTCAATTCAATTCCTCTGAAGTTGCTAACATCATTTTCCACATACCTAGAAAAGACAATACAGAAATTCATATGGAAACAAAAAAGAAACCAAATAGCTAAAGCAATTCTCAGCAAAAGGAACAAAGCTGGAGGCATCACACCTCCAGACTTTAAACTATATTACAAGCCTACAGTAACCAAGACAGTGTATTGGCACAGGCATAGACACATGAACCAAAGGAACAGGATAGAGAATCCAGAACTAAAGTCATAATTCCTCAACTAACTCATCTTCTACAAAGCCATCAATAACAAACATTAAGGAGAGGAAACCATATTTAGCAAATAGTACTGGGAAAACTGGCTAGTACATGCATAAGAATAAAACTAGACCCCTACCTATCACCATATACAAAAATTAACACAAAATATCTCAAGGACTTCAATGTGAAACCACAAGCTATAAGAATCTTAGAAAAAAATAGGGAACACCCTCCTGGACATCAGAGTAGGCAATGAATTTATGGCCAAATCCTCAAAAGCAAATGCAAAAAAGCTAAGACTAACAGGTGAGACCTTATCAACCTGAAAAGTTTTTGCACAGCAAAATAGACCAGCAAGAGAATAAAGAAACAACCCACAGAATGGGAAAACAATATTTACAAACTATGCATCTGACAAAGTCCTAACATCCAGAATCTACAATGTATTCAAATAAATTGAAAGGAAAAAAACAAACAACCCATTGAAAAGTGGGAAAAGGACATAGACGTTTCTCAAAGGAAGACATACAAGCAACCAACAAACACTTGAAAAATACTCAGCCTCACTAATCATCAGAGAAATGCAAATCAAAACTACAATGAGATACTACCTAACACCAGAAAGGATGTCCATAATCAATGTCAAAAAACAACAGATGCTGATGTGGGTGCACTGAAAAGGGAACGCTTCTACACTGTTGGTGGGAATGTAAGTTAGTTCACCCATTGTAGAAAGCAGTGAAGCACTTTCTTAAAGAACTAAAAATTGAACTTCCATTCAGTCCAGCAATTCCTTTTCTGGGAATAATCCCAGAGGAACATAAATCACTCTACAAAAAAGACACCTGCACACACGAGTTTATTGCAGTGTTTTTCACAATAGCAAAAAACATGGAACCAACCCAGATGCCCACTGAAAGTGGACTGAATAAAGAAAATGTGGTACATATACACAATGGAATATTATAGCCATAAAGAACAAAATCATGGCTTTTGGAGCAACATGGGTGCAGCTGGAGACCATCATACTAAATTAGCTATCACAGAAACAAAGAACTGAATATTGCATGCTCTTACTCATAAGTGGGCCTGATTACTGGTCACATGAGCACAAGGATGGGATCAGCAGGCACTGGATACTGTTAGGGGAGGGAAAGGGGAGAAGGGAGGAAGGCACATGGCCATACACTATGAACCTGGTTCACCGTCAGGGAGAGAGAGGACCAGTTAGAAGCCCAAACTTCACCTGCATACAACTTTCTTATGTAGTAAATCCTTACTTGTACCTTACAACTCTAAAATTTTTAAAAATTTAAAAATCAATTAAAAATGCAATTAGACCCCACAATTCTAAATAATCCATAAAGAAAAGAAGAAATCAAGGATAATCAGAAATATTTCAACCAACTGCAAATGAAAAGTGCATTGGTGGTATAGTAGTGATCATAGCTGCCTTCTAAATGAAAATGAAAACAAAAACAAAATACATCAAAATTTGTGAGATGCAACTTCAACCATTATTAGACAAAAAATGTATAGCTCTCAGTGCCTACATTTGAAAAGATAAAAAATTAATGACTTTAAACCTTTCCGCAATGAAATTCTAGATCTAAATAGCTTCGCTGGTAAAACTAAATCATATATTTAATTTTGAAAATATCAATTCTAGCCCGGCTCAGTGGCTCAGCCTGTAATCTCGCACTTTGGGAGGCTGAGGTGAGTGGATTGCCTGAGCCTGCGGGTTCGAGAACCACCTGGGCAACTTGGCGAGACCTCATCTCTACAATAAATCAAAATCAGTCGGGCGTGGTAGTGCGCGCCTGTAGTTCCAGCTACTTGGAAGGCCTCAGCCGGAGCCCAGCAGGTTGAGGCTGTGGTGGCCGGGAGCATGCCACTGCCCTCCAGCCTGGGTGACAGAGTGAGCACTCAAAAATAAAATAAAATAAAATAAAAATAAAAATATCAATTCTATGCAAATGCTTTCAGACTGTGGAAGAGAGCATTTTCCAACACATTTCAATATCAGCATTACTCTGATGACAAAACGAGACAAAGGCATTGGTGAAAGGAAGTCGACAGGAGGAGGAGGAGGAAGGGAGGGAGAGAGAGAGAGAGCTATAAACTAATATCTCACATGATATAAATCTTCTAACAATATTTTTATATCAAATTCAGCAATATATATATAGAGAAAAATACCATACTAAGGTGAAATTTAAACCAGGAATGCAAGGTTGGTTTAATGTTAAACAATCAATCAATACAATTAATATATTAACAAAGTAAAAAAGAAAAAGCTTATAATTTCTTAATAAATTTAAGTATCTAACAAATTTCTATATCCATTTGTAACTTTTAAAAAACCTCTCAGCAAAACAGGAATATAAAGAAACCTCAACCTAATAAAGGGCATCTATTGTTAACATTATACATAATGCTGAAAGACTGAATGTTTTCCCTTAAGCCCAGAACAAGGCAAAGATGTCTGATCACTCTGTGTCTATTCAATGACATACTGGATGCCTTGGTACTAGGTGTATTTTCTTGTATTGTAATGAGGCAAGTAAAATAAATAAAAACATACAAATTAAAAAAGAAAAAGTAGAACAGGTTTTATACACAGAAAACCTAACCATGTACATAAAAAATCCTACTAATCTTTAAAAAAAACTGCTAGGACTACCTACTAAATGAATTTAGCAAAGTCATAAAATTGAATTATATTATATTATATACACTAACCAAAAAACTGGAAAACAAATTTGTAAAGAATACCATATATAATAGTATCAAAAGTATAAACTACATAGTAAAATAAAGTATAAAACGCATGTAACATAAACTGTGAAATTCCTGTACACTGAAGTTTTTAAAAAATTAAAAGTGCTGAGAGATTAAAGAAAACCTAAATAAATATATACATTCTGTCCATGAATTGAGAGATGTGGTGTTGTTAACATGTCAATTCTCCCCAGTTGATCTATAGATTCATTGTAACCACAATCAAACTCTTAGTAGGCTGCTTTGTAGAAATGGGCAAACTGATTCTCAAATTTATTTGGAAATTCAAAGGACTTAAAATATCCAAAATAATTTTTAAAAGAAAAACAAAGTTATATGACTTCCAAATTTACTATACAGCTACAATAATCAAGACAGTATGGTTTTGGCAAAATGACTGATTAATGGAAAAGAATAAAGCATCAGAAATAAACCCACACATCCATAGTTAATTTTTTAACAAGGGTATAATGTCAATTTAACAAAGAAAGAATAACTTTTGATAAACAGCATTCCAACAACTAAAGACCCATATAGAAAAAAATGAATAAAACGTAATCCTTTCCCCACATACTAAACAAAAATTACCTCCAAATGCATCATATACCTAAATGTAAAAGCTCAAATATAAAGCTTCTAGAAGGCAGTATAGAGAAAATGTTTGCAACATTGGTGTAAGCAAACATTTTTTAGGACACTAAAAGCACAAATCGTTTTCAATTTCACAGTTTTTGTTACACGCATTTTATACTTTATTTTACTATGTATTTTATACTTTTGATACTACTATGTATGGTATTCTTTACAAATTTGTTTTCCAGTTTTATAAATTTGTTTTCCAGTTTTTGTGGTTAGTGTATAGAAATATAATTCAATTTTATGACTTTGCTAAATTCATTTAATAGGTAGTCCTGGCAGTTTTTTTTTTTTGAAGATCAGTAGGATTTTTTACATACATGTCTACCTCCTCCCACACAAGTTACCTCCCTGAAGGCAAAGATCATCTCTATTTGTTCACTGCTAAATGCCCTGTACCTACAACAGTATATGTAATATATATTTGTTGAATGAATCAACTAATAAAGTAGGACAAGAAGCATTTCCTATTTAAAAAGATACAGGACTTCTGATTCTAAAAGCAATAGCGAACAGTGCTGTAAAAAATGAACCAAGATACAAAGGGGACACAAAAAACCCTGGAATTATTTTTTAGAGGGCAGGACCCTTGAAGTACAAGCTTTCCTCGCTAGGTAAGTGCTCAAGGAACCCAACCACATCAGTGTACTAACTAGTATTGTTGTAAGAGGCTGCATTCAGCTTCAGGGAAGTTTTCAACACATTTGCCCATTTCATGATGAGTGTTTTGCACAAACAACCTGCCCACAATCACACTGAGCAATTTTTAGCCAAAAATGGCATGCCCCTGGGCCCCACCCTCCCTATTCACCTGATCTCACTCCAAGTCACTTTGTTTAGTTTCCCCAGATGAAAAAAATTCCTCAAAGGGGAACATTTTGCTGATGTGGAAGAGGTGAAACACAAAACAGCAGAAGCACTAAGAGGCATCAAAATTGACAAGTTCAAAAACTGAACAGTGGAAAAAGTTTCTCAATAAGCGTATTGCTCAAATGGAGAGTACTTTGAAAGTGACTAAAGTTTAAGCACATAAGAGTAAATACACGATTTTCATAAATAAATTTTGGGTTTTGGGGGGTTCCCCCTCATATATTCACTACATCGATACAGTGAAAAACCAAGTGAGGTGCCTTGGAGTCATTCTTTCCACTTTTGCGGTATTTGGTAAGACCCTGAGAATAGCAGGAGGTTCATACTGGCTCACAAGCGCCAAGTGCTAAATTTCCAGGTATATTGCTGGCTGACTGATATCCTATTAGTATCTTGAAATTGGCCATGGTGGGAGCATTGACACCACAGAAATTGGCAAACCCCACAAATCAGTGCATCTCTTCATGCCCCAACCCACACCCCACCTCCCAGCTGCTCTGATTGTTAAGCATTTACCAGCATACCACTGACCAAGGCTATAGAGTCCAGTGCTTTTTTTGAAAATTTTCTGACCGTGAATTTCAGTCTTAAAAAAAAAAAAAGTAGGCTGGACTCGGTGACTCAGCCTGTAATCCCAGCACTTTGGGAGGCCGAGGCAAGTGGATTGCTTGAGCCCACGGGTTCGAGACCCACCCGGGAAACTTGGCGAGACCTCGTCTCTACAATAAATCAAAAACTAACCAGGCGTGGTAGTGTGCGCCTGGAGTTCCGGCTACTTGGAAGGTTGAGGCAGAAGGACTGCCGGAGCCCAGCAGGTCGAGGCTGCGGTGGCCAGGAGCATGCCACTGCACTCCAGCCTGGGCAACAGAGTGAGACTCCAAGTCAAAAAAAAATGTTTTAAGAGGCACAATACACAGATAAAATGGAACACTTTAGATTGACTGTGAGTGAGTTTTCTAAGTCCCACCACGTCAGGTTTCGTCTCTCCATTTTCCTGGACCCAGGTGAGATCATCCTTTAAGATGATCTCAAGAACACAGCTTGAAAATCACCGCTCCAATCCAACCCCTTCCTTTGCAGATGAGCCAAATTTGATCCCAGAAAATGGAAACAACTGGATTAATACCACAAACACCAGAACTGAGGTCTCCTGACTTCTGACTCAGCAGGGGCATCTATGTTGGACCAAGCTTCCTGACTTTTTTGGCTTGAAAGGATGATTTACAGTCATTTGTTAGGCATTGGGTCAGGCAATTAGGTAACCCAGTGTGGCCAGAGGGGCAGGCAGATCCAAGAGTCTGTGCTAGGAAAATCACAGTATGATCACACTCAAGGAATGAGTACGAAGTGAGGCTAAAACCAAGAAAACAAAGCGAGAATTCAAGGGTCGAGGGAAGAAGGAAATGGCTCGGCAGGTGAGGTGGAGGAAGGAGCAAAGCCATGAGGTCCAGGACTCCAGCTGTTAGCATTGTGGTTGCATTGGACATGGTGGCAGGATCATGAATGGATCAGCCAGAAATTGCTGATCCACTTCCATGCCCCAAATTCTGCATGATTCTTGGATTAAAAACACCCTTTCTATAAGATACAGGGACAAGAAAGACCCTCGGGTGAAACTAGTCAAAGCGCTGATGCGACAGCACTGGAAACTTGGAGGATGACTTACCTGTTTTAATCTCTCCCATCACTTTGGAATCTTCTTCTTAACAAGGTGCACTCTTATAAGCTCCAGCGTGCCTCATGAGCCCACATGACCCACCATTCTAGATTCCAAAAGGACCTGAGTGTGTGATTGCAAGTTGTTTCTCTAAAAAGAGGAGGAATGGGCTAGGCATGGTGGCTCATGCCTGTAATCCAGTGCTTTGGGAGGCCTAAGAGAGAGAATCACTGAGGCAAGGAGTTTGAGACCAGCCTGGCAGCATAACGAGACCTTGTCTCTACCACAAAAATTTAGTAATTAGTCAGGTGTAGTGCTGTATACCTGTTGCCCCAGCTAATCAGGAGGCCAAGGTGGGAGGATAACTTGAGCCCAGGAAGTTGAGGATACAGTGAGTGATTGCACCACTGCACTCCAGCCTACGTGACAGAATCTCTAGACACTGTCTTTAAAAATTAAAATAAAAATAAAAGGAGAGGCAATTTTCCCCACCATTCTATGTCTTCCTTACTTCATCACGGTGCCCAGCTATACGTGTTTATGAGAAGCCAGTCTAAGCAGGGCTCACTTCAGGGTCACATATGTTCTTCATAGGGCTGAGCCCACAACTAGGCCCTTGAAGCTGACCAGCAGGATTGGCTCAGAGGTCTGCCTCTGGCTTTCTTCTTTTCACACATTTTTGTCTGGGCTCCAAAACTTGATGGCTGAAGCTTCTGAAATGCCGTAGGCACTGCTGAATCAGATGTTTTTCAGCTTCAGTGATTCACAAATTCCAATTTGCAGAACATTCTCATTTGTAGTCTCTTTTTCTCTAGAGGCTTCCAAAAAGAACTGTCGTCCACCCCTCATTTTGCTGACAGAGAGGTGTTCCTCTACAAGCCTGGTTTGGGGCCACACCAATGTCATCGCCCTGCTCTGGACTCTGATGACACGGCGATGTCCTGATTTTGTGTGATAGAAATTGCTGTTGCAGGGTCTGATCCCGGGTAGGTCCACGCAGCCCAGCCTGACATCTTGTGTCTCCTGGCAGGTTGCTCTGAGCTTCCAGTCCTCCAGAAGCAGTGTGCCCGAGACACAGCAGCACAGGAAAGAGCATGTGGAGCCCTGTTGGGATGTGCATATACACAGTTTTGAACAGGAAGTACCAGGCTGCCAAAGGCCTGCTGTCCCCTCTGCTGAGTTCTGAGCCCCCACGGGTGCTCAGGATGGAGAAAGACTAAGTCTTCCATCCCATTCCACTGTAGAGTAGTTAAGAAAACTGAATCATTCTATTCATTCCATCTGATCTTCTAGAACTTGACACCAACTGAATACTGGGGGCCAGTTGCTCCCTCTCCATGCTTGTTTGGAGAATGCATTGACTCAGGCCAGTGTCTTTGTTCCTGGTGATAGCCGCTCAGCTCCTGCAGGAAATGCTGTTTCCATGAAAAGAGATGGCAACAGGCTGGGGCTATGATCAAGGACATTGACTGCAGAAGGATCATCCCAGATACCTAACAGAGGAACTAAGAGCTTGGGCTTGGAAGCTGGTTACCCAGGCCCGTTTGAATTCAGCTCTGCATTTAACATTTGGGTGACTTGGACAAGTTACTGCCCTTTTCCAAAACTGTTTCCTCATCTGTGAAAATAGAGATAAGGGAACATGAGGAGCCCTCAAAGAGAGGATGTACATAAAGGGTAGGCACACAGTCAGCACTTGGTTAATAGTCACAATCATTTTTCTTTATGCTGGGAGCACCCCATGGGAAACAAACATGAGCTGTGGCAGAAGCATTGCTAAGCGTTCATCTGATTCCGTTTTACTTTCCACCTTTTAAGTGCTCTGGACTATCCATGAAATTTGGATAGGGTCAGGTGACTGAGTTCTGGCCAGTGGGAGGTGGGTCCAAATGGTGCACACCATATTCAGGGCTGGTCTTTGAAAGGCTCTGACTTATGTGCTCTCCCTCATTTGCACAGTTAGAAATGAAGAACTCCAAGATGCCAAAACCACAGATGTCCAGATGTCCAAGCGCCTACTTGGAGGAAACAAGAAAGGACTACCCAAACTGCACTGGATTTGGTGACAGCAAGAAATTCTTTATGATATTGAGCCTTTGACATTCCAGGATTTGTTTGTTACTGCAGCATAGCATAGCCTGTCCAGACTAAGTCACAAGTGAAACCTAGCACGAGGGGTGGATGGGGAATCAGCAGGTCATGATACAATGGATACTCCCATTCAGGTAGAAATGCGCAGTACAAATATTTCACCTGGAAAAAAATAATTGTTACAGTTTTGCCACAAACTGATTGCAAATTTCCCATACAGTCTCCTCCTGGAACCAAACAGTTATGCTAGCATGAGGTGAGCCTTGTGCCACAAAAACCTTCATCTGCACTTTCTGATCTTCATAGAGCTCATTGTTGTTCCACTTCCATGCCCCAAACTTTGCATGATTCTTGGATTAAAAAAACCCTTTCTACAAATTTCAATAAATTGGCAGTGAGTTTCTGCCGCAGAAAGAGTCCCATTTAAAATTGCACATCACGGTATGTATCTCGTCTGGTGACCACCTGGGAAAGAACCAGCCTTTTGTACACAAAGTCCTAAATGATTACAGCCAGTCCATGTCAGAACGTGGCCACACATGTTTAACAAAACACCACATGCCCTGGATCATGGTTGTCCTAGGACACCAGACAGAAAATTAACCCTGTAGAGTTCTGCTTTCGCAGTCACTGTTCCATCCGCCTGGAATGCTCACTCTTTGTACAGCTAGTTCTTTAGCCTCAGATATCTGCCCAAAGGTCACCTCTTCAGAGACACCTTTCCTGACTGCTCTTTCTATAGAAGATACTCCCTACCTTCATTCTCTATCTCTGTACTCTATCTGCTGCCTTCATATCACTAATTACAATATGTGATTTTGGGGAGTTTTGTTCACTGACCATTTCTCCCACTGGACCTAAGTAATCCTAAAACTTACCCCTAAGAATTCCAGGTATATGAGCTAATAAAGCCCCTGTAGTGTACAAGCCAATTTCAGCTGAATTTTCTGGTATTATGTTGATTTTACAGCCGAAATCTTCCTTAGCAAATATATCTTCTTTCTATACTATAGTATTAGTGAGGTCTTCACTGAGATTATCTGCATAATTTTCAAATCTACTATATGCCAGACACTGTTAGATACTTTATTTCATTTAATCTTTACAAAAACTCTGAAAGTTAGGGATTATTTCATGGTATTTTATAGATGAGGAAATTGCGGCTGAAAAGGTATAACTAACACGGGTTCCTTTTGTGTCTGCTCTGTATCCTTTCCTTTGGGAGAGCTGCCACTCCCATACTCTGGATGATTCTGAAAGAGCTATCATTCGAGTATACTATAAGGGTGGGTTCATGATCCAGACTGGCCAATCAGAGCACCTCTCTTTCCTCCCAGACTCTGTGACAGGCCAGAAGAAGATACATGACCCAAGCAAAGCCAATCACAGTCCTTCCTTGTTACATAAATTCTTCCTTGTTGCATAAATCCTGACTCTAGGATCACATACTGATAGGACCTCACAACCCTGCAACTGCTGGGAGCTGTCTTACTGCTGTGAGGAAAGAGTCTGCCTAGAAATGAAGCCCTCATTCAGAGGGAGTAAAAAAGAAGCCAATGACATCTCTTGAACCCCTAGATCCAACTGTGCCTGAGATACATCCCTGGGCTTCTCAGTTTGATGAAGTGGAAAATTCATCTTGCAACTTATCATCTGAGTGAGTTTCTACCATTGTCACTGAATAAGTATGCAGTGAGCACCACGCAGAAGCTCCATTTAGTTGTCTCCATGTCCCACTTAAAGTGACCACTGCCCCAAATTTTCACCAACAGTTGACTCTATGTCACCCATTTTCTCACTATTCTAAATGTGTCACATTTGGTCCAGACTCTAAGGCTATATGCAAGCTATTCTCTCTACCTGGACGCAGAATTATGTCCTTTCAAAGGGCCTCGCTTTAAGCAAACTTGCTCCACAAATGACTGATAGCTCCTTAAACTGCAGATGTCTGCTTATTTGCTAATGGTGGCAGAGAAGGCAGCGAGAATTAGTGAACCTATGGGCTTGGCAGATTGCATTTAAATGTCCTGTTTTAAAAATCAGTGAATATTGCCCTGTAAAGAAAGGACTATTGTTTCCTATTCATATTGAATTTTTCATTCAAAATAACTTCATAGAAATTCTCTCATTCCTTTTTCACCGCCCTGTTTTAGTTGGATAACATAGCAATGAATATACCCATTAGACAGATGAGAACATCATCAAGTCCAGACTAGAACTGGAATTCTTCCCACCTCAGCCTCATTAGAGAGGCACCAACATGTTCTAATTTGGCAGGCCATAATTATAAACACCCTTTCCCCAAACCCTAGTTTGCTACTTGTATTCTCTGTAGACACCACCTGGTCAATTTGGCCAATTAAGCCGCATTATATTAGGTTGCCAGATAAAATACAGTATGCTGTGACATTTGAATTTCAGTTAAATGATGAATTTTTTAAATACAGATACAACCTGAATATTGCTTGGGAGATATTTATACTAAAACATTTTCCATAGTCTATGCGAAGTTCTAGTTTAACTGGACATTCTATAGTTGTATTTGCTAAATGTGACAATGCAGTAGATAAGAAAAGGGGGGCGAATTGGGAAGTCAAACTTTCCTTACCTAGATCTCAAAATACAACTATCCAGTGTGGTATTCATGACTCTCTAATGCTTGATATGAGGATAGGCTTTTAATGTTATTTGATGTTATGACCAGGATCCAGAAACTCTTCAGTTTGACCCTATTATGCACTCCTCTTTCCAAAAGCTTTTTGGAAGTTCTGTCTGCACAAGAAACAGCGGCAGAATGGGACCTGCGACGCTATTTTATCACAGGCAGAGCAGTGGCCTTCCCCATGAGGAAATAATGGCCCACTGGTTTTGGAACTCTGATTACTGGAAATCAGATTAGCAATTTGCCTGCTCTTTGGATAGAAGGGGCTATCTAAGGTGGGGAGTGGCAGGCACAGGAAGCAGAAGTGTAGAGAACATAAGGCATGTTAGCCTTTGATGATGTCTCCAGTCCAGACTGAAAGAACCTGGTCAGTAGACTCTTGGAAACCAGCACTGAGGATATATTAATTTGGAAGCACTAGGGTAAGCCCCGGCGGGCCCCACAATCAAGGAGGAGAAAGGCTACAACAGGAGAGGTACGCAAAGAGAAGCAGAAAAAAGGGTACACTGTCCTCCTGGATCCCACTTCTCCAGTTCTGGTCCCAGCTGCCCTGCAAGTTGCATGTCCTCTTCTGAGAACTCCAAGGAGGTTCCCCTTTTGTGTCTAAGCCAGTTTGGGGGAGGGGACTGTGCTGCTCATACGCATTCCATCACTTCGGTCACTAAGAAAAACAGCCGAATAAAGAAGCAAGGTCTCTGTTCAGTTCATCGCAATTTATTTAATTTAAAAATAAAAACAGAAACAAAAAACGAAACGAAACAAAAATCAGTTTCCAATGAAAATACAAACACTTTGGGTGGTTATCCAGCTTTTCCCTGTAGGCTGTTCTGGGCTCAAACCAATCAAAGGAGTGAAAACCAATTTTGACTGGAGCCATAAAGCATGTTGCACCAATTAAATTACACCAATATATTATTATAATACCTTTGAAATGCCTTTCCGACCAATAAATAAAAAGACAAATTCAAATAAAAAAAAGTCACCTTTTTATTACCAAAAAAAAAAAAAAAAATAGAAATTAAATAAAAGTCACAACACGGATTTTTTTTTAATGTGCAGTCAAGTTTCTCTCTCTCTTTTTCTCTTCTAGGAATGATACCATGCCAGTAAATCCCTACAGAACATTTCCAGTTTGGCAACAAGCAGTCAGTCGATCATTCACATTTGTACTCAAGACAGCAGGCCTGGGCAAAACTCGCCTGAATTTCACCTTGAAAAGTGCTCCCCATCAGCTGAAGAAGTAGCGCCTGGTAACAGGGATGGAAATTCAGAGGGTACTTAGCATTTTCATTTTGCCTGGGGTCTTGAAGCACTTCCTGAAAACTGATCGTGCCTTGAAACCTACCTGTAAAAAGAAGTATAACTACCCCTTTGGCAGGTGTGTAAACTAAGACGCTGAAAGACCCACTCAAGCAAGGGAAGGACCAGGAGAGCTGACAGTGAGTCTCCTGCTTTGTCCACCAGGTCCTGAAAGCGTCTCTCCCATGCGATTCCATGGACGTGAATAAAGTGTAACTTCCTTGCCTAGGATTGGCTGGTAGGGATGACAGGACTTAATTATGCAGCAAGGGAGCTGCTTTTAAGGACTCTTCCCTCTATTTTGAGTTTTGCCTTCCCAGCACAGTCAACACCACATCTAGGTTCAGAGGATGTCCGTGTCCGACCCCAGCAGGGCCTGAGGGACCAGCGAATCTGCCCCTCCAAGCCCTCATCAGAAGGAAAACTTAGTCCCCCCGAACAAACTCAGAGTCTCAGAGTCTCTGCCTCGGAGTGGAGGACTTTCTCTGCCACAATCCACTGTCTGAATTTATTGACAAAAGGGAAGAGACAGGTGTCTTGGGGGAGGGAGAAGGGAGTAGATTTTCCTTAATAGTGTCATTTTTACTTAAAGCCTGGAGCAATGGACAGACTCAATCACTTGGCAAGAGGAAAAAGCACATCAACAGTAGGTAGGTGTTAGACCTAAGTCATATGTGCAGCTACCAACAAGGCCAGCTGCCTTGCAGGAGGGGCCAGCAGTGTGGCAGTATAGGCTGTTCAGAAAGGTTATATAAGATGAAGCCGGAGTGGGGAGCCCAGAGGTTGCAGGCTGCCCTCCATGTACCCATACCCCCAACACACACACTCGCGCGCGCGCGCACGCGCACACACACACACACACACACACACACACACACACACTTTGCTATCTACAAGGTTTTTTGTTTTTCCCTTTTAACCTCTATGGGAGTTCAGGAAGGAGGTGGAATTGAATGAAAGGAAGCTGAGCAGCTTCCCATAATACACTGCTCAGCTCACCCTGAAGGAATGAACGCACAAGTCAAAACACCAGAGCCAGTGTCAGGGGAGAAACAGAACCCTCTCCTTAAGGAACGGGCAATTTCATTCTAATTAATGTTTTAGTGCTGTCAGGCAAATTCTTTCTCGTCTCCCTGTGAACGACTATTTTTTGGTTTCTCCCAAGATAGCCCCAAGACCTGTCCCCCTATCTATGTGGCTATCAGAGGGCACCATCTTAAAATAAGAATTTCAATTTGCCTAAGCCTGTGGAATCTGAAGTCATCCCAAAGAAACCGTAAGTCCAAATCTCATATCTTGAAGGCATCCCTCTTGTAATCTGTAACCTGGGTATTCAGAAATTACATGCCTAGTTTTCTTACTATTTAAGAGAAGAGTCTTCTCACACCTCTTTTCCGCCTACTCCAGAACCATCTGGACGGCCTCTAAGGAAACGTTCCCCCTCCTATACGCGCCCTCCCAACCCACTCCACTCTCTCAATCCCTTATTCATTTAAATGAACGAAACTTTCCATTTCCCCAAAGCTCAGGAGTTCATGTCAACATTCAAAGCCACGACACAGAATACTATGATTTTAGGGGAAAAGCACCTTCTACCTGACTTTCCTTTCCTCATCCCAATATCCCACCTACACACTAACTCCCTAGAAGCAAACTCATCTACCTCTGAGGATTCTACACTCGGGGACAAGAAGATGATTTGCTGTTCGTGAACAGGGCCGACAGTTGAGCCAGTCATCCCATGGAGACCGTGGGCAGTATCACAACCAATTCGAAACATTCGCACAGGTGAGAACCCAAAAGGCAACGTTCCAGGTAATATTGACAAAGAAAGTGACAAGGTGCCCCTTGCTGATGGGCATCAACTTCCACTCCTCTGTGCAAAGACCACAGAGGGTCTCGTGCTCTCTCGGACACAACAGTTTTGACCTCTGGCACCACCATCTTTCTTCCTGCCCACCCTCAAGAGGTTGTGCTAATAAAAGCAAGGCAGACATAAGGAAAGAGGAGGTGAACAGCAAGGAGCTGAAAAATCACCATGGGCTGACTCTGTGTCCTTAGCAGAATCCAGAGCATTCTCTCTCTGACCAAGGCCCTATCTTCCATTCAAGGTAGAGTAGTAGCAAATTAACCAACGCCTTACCAGGCATGAAGGAGTTAACGCAGACCCCACAGGATGCCTTAACCTAATTCCCAGGGCTCAGTCGGGTCAAGGATGACAACTACATGGCACTGATGCCACCGCCTCCCTTCCCATTCCCGTGGCTGCCATTACTCGTCAATCACGGCCCTCCATCCTAGAGTGCCTGGGCTACTCAAACCAGCACAACTGGCAGCCACTATCAATCAATCACTGATTCGAGCTCAGATTGCTGAAATCTACTTGCCCACTCATGCAGTCAGACCAAGCTTGCTCATGTGAGGAGAAAAGGAGCAAAGCAGATGGCCCAGTTCCTCCTGCCCCTCCTCCAGAAGCATCTGGACGACTCCTGGGGAAACGCCCCCTTCCCATTTGTTCTCCCCCCACCCACCCACTAAGTGCTGGTCAACACCACCTTCCCTGGACAGCAGATGCCCTGGGAGGTGCCATAAACCATTTAGGACCCAAATTCTGACTGGCAGTTGGCAGGACTGGCAAGAGAGCCCACTTCTCCCTTTCAGGGGATGGCTCAAGGCTGCAAACGGCCACGGGAGACGGCGCCGATCCTTTTCAGTCTGTCGTCATGGCCAGCAAAGAGGTAACCAGCCTGTGAGCTCAAGTCTTGCTCCCTTTCTTCCCTCATAGCCCGCCTCCGCCTGTCCTCAGCGCCCTGGAGCACTAGTTGAGCTTGCTGCAGATCTCCAGCGCTTGCTTGTAGACCTGAGTCACATCATCCATGTCTGCGAGGAGGGAGAAGCTGCTGTCTGCCAGCCGGTTCCGGTACCGCTTCAGGTACTGGGGCCGGGGCCGGTTCTGGAGCCCCTCAAAGTCCTGGATCTGGAGGAAGTTCTCGGCAGAGACGCAGCTGCGGATGCGCTGGCGGGCGGGGCGGTTCTCCTGCAAATCCAGCAAGTCAAAAGAGTCACTGGACAACACACTGTCATCGCTGATGACGCTGGAAGGACGGCTGTAGCTCCGGGAAAGGCCCTCTGCGGGGACGCCGGGCTCTGACAAGGATTCCAGTGTGGGCATTTCGGGGCTGGCCAGGGCTGGGTCCGTGGCGCCCGCTGAGTACTTGCTGCTGTGTTTCAAGATGCCCTTCCTCCGGCAGGAGAGGCTGTGGGAGGCGACCCTGGCTGGGTCCGGGGGGCTGGGGGAAGGGATGCCACTGCCCATCACGTCATTACTGTCCAAAAGCTCTGAAGACTCACTGCGCTCTGGGGATGAGTAGTAACCAGATTCTCTCTGCTGCGTCTTTTTCAAGATGCCTTTCTTTGGCATCGTGGCCGACTGCTTGGGGCTGAGTTTCCCAGGCACCTCTGCCTCAGGGGAGCTTGGGAGGAGCACACCAGTCGGGCACAGGTCCTGCTCCATCTTGAACGTGGAGGGTAAGGAAGGGCCCACGACGCTCTCGATGAAGCCAGTGCTATGGGAGCGATGCTCGCTGTTGCTTCGCTTCTTCAGGATGCCTTTGGGCCTCTTGGAGCTCAGCTTGGATGGGCTTTCAGGCACCGAGTCCTGGCCAGACTGGGCAAAGTCGTTCTCCTTCTTGGACTTCTTCAGCGACCGCTGCCGCTCCAGCATGACTTCAGAGGCCCCAGGTTTGGCCAGGCCCTTAATTTTGGCGTCAGCCTCAGCCTGCAGCCCCGTGGAACGGTGGTGCCAGTCAATGATCCGAGCCAAGAGTGGGGACTCGGAGTCGTGGAGGGCATCACAGTCACAGACGCTGCTCTTGTATCCCCAGTTCACCCACCAGTGGTTGGCAATGTCCTCGATGGTGGCCCGCCGCTCGGGGTTCACCATCAGCATCCACCGAATGAGTCCTCGAGCATCTAGGGGGTAAGAGACAAAAAGAATCGGGCGTTACATGGGAGTTTCTGTCTTTGTAACTGGGTGACCCTCCAGAGTGACTAAAGAGATGCACTCCCTTTAGGAAAAACCCATCTGGAGGCCGGGAACAGCAACACCATGGAGCAGGAAGCCACAGCATTTCAGACCATACATCAAAAGCATAATCAAGGCCTATAATCCCAGCACTTTGGGAGGCCGAGGTGAGAGGACTGTCTGAGCTCACAGGTTCGAGACCAGCCTGGGCAACTTGGTGAGACCTCATCTCTACAATAAATCAAAAAATTAGCCAGACATGGTGGCATGTGCCTGTAGTTCCAGCTACTTGGAAGGCTTAGGTAGAAGGGTTGCCTGAGCCCAGGAGGTCAAGGCTGGGGTGGCTGGAAGCATGCCACTGCCCTCCAGCCTGGGTGACAGAGTGAGATTCCAACTCAAAAAAAAAAAGCATAACCAAGACTCAGAACTACAGGTCAGTGTACCATCACATCCCAGCATGGTTTTCCCCTGAGTGAAGGAATGTCATGGAGCTACTGAACTTTCTATCATCTCAGGTCTTTATAAAATGTGAAAGGCTAGGTAACCAAGAAAGAATCCAGATCCAACCCCAAGCGGGGCATGACCGTTCCTTTGGTGGACAGCATTTTGCCAAAAAGGTAAACAAATATAGATCACTGTGGTTTTCTTTATTCCTCCAAAGGTAGGCTCATATAACGATGCAGCACTCATGATCCTTGTGTTGGAGACAAGAGCTCAGGGACACTTAACCTGCTGCACCTGAGCAGTGAGAGTGGCCCTCTCCATGGCTGGCCTCACCCCAAGGGCTCTGCCAGGTTCTGAGACCCACACCCAGGGAGCTCACCTCCTTTCTCTCTCTGATGTAAGCTGTGTCCTATTGAGCTGTCAGATCAGAGAGCTGATCTATACCTCTATCCATTCACAGCCTGTCTGAAAAAGTCCACTTGCAAATTTCTGAATTACGGGCAAGCCTCAAAGGGATATGGAGGAGGCCACAGGAACCAACTGACTCTCACAGCTTAAAAACTGACTTTTAGGATCATCCGACTGTGTTCCCCCAATTGGGGTGAATTATATTCTGGGGAGCCACTGGCCTCCCTCTTCTCAGCTGTGTATATAGGGGAATGTACCAGCATGACACCCTACCTTCAAGAGCTGGTGCGCATGACTTTGGTAGCTTTGACCGATGGAGCACCTGAGAGTATCTGGGTTCTAAGCACAGACACATTAAGAAAGTCTAGTAACTTCTTCTTCCAGCCCTGAGCTGCTATTGAGGATGTCCAGGCTCTATCCTGGAAAGAGAGGGTATGGGGAGGCACCCCAAAGAGGGAGAGCCTACACAGAAGAGCACCAAGGCTTTCCGTGTCAGCCCCAGCAGCGGCCCTCACTGCCATATGATTGCAACCAGAGAAGAAACCCCAAGGAAGGCCAGAAGAGCCCTTCTCAGTCCACGGAACTGAGAGATATAATTTCATGACTGTTTAAACCACTTGGTTTGTTTGGAGGAAGTGGGATGGAGTTGTTACACAGTGATAGATAACAAAATAGCATCCATGAGCCATACCCCACATTGGAGCACCACAGCGGAACGGCAGTAGCTGCCTTCATGGCACTTACAGTCTAGGGAGGGTGGATTATACGTCTACCCA
The DNA here is from genome assembly GCF_000164805.1 of Carlito syrichta. Lineage (NCBI taxonomy): Eukaryota > Metazoa > Chordata > Mammalia > Primates > Tarsiidae > Carlito > Carlito syrichta. The sequence goes on from NW_007225824.1 coordinate 163,030, forward strand.
GATTGCAAGGGACTTCATATAATACCTCTCCCAAAAGTTTGATTTACGGTGGAGAAACCAAATCCAAAGAGATTAAGTGACTTTCCAGGTTCACACAGCAAGCAAACTGGACTCCTAGAACATTTGCTCTGAAATATTACTTACAGAAGGCTTGGGTAAAGCAGCCTAACAAGCCAGCTTTGCCAAGCATGACTTTTCTGGAAAGAACAAAGACGAACTCAGGAGACTCCATACAGACATATGAAAACAAAAGCAGAAAGTGTGAGTAGTGTAAGCCAATCTCTCTCCCCTTAACCTCTGACCCCCCCCCAGGGCACGCACCTGAGGGCTGCGTGGGCTCTCGGTACTCTCCACTGCTGATCTGCCGAATGAGGTTTTTGTGGTCGAAACCATCGAAGGGCATTGTTCCATAAACAAGAGTGTAAAGCAACACACCCAGGGCCCAGCTGTCCACCTGGAGCAGAGAGACAGGACATACAGGAGCTGGGAAGCAGACTTTTGGGATGCCTTCCAAACCGTTACCATCACAGCCTAGGAGCAGACACCCTCAATGCCCCCAGGAACTGAATTTAGCACCTGGTAGAGACTCCCATCACAGACTGACAACTGATAGCAATGCAGCTGGGACTTGCTACCGCATCAGCCTTTCCATTTTAAACAGAGGCCAAGGGTCCCAACTAACTTAACGGCATTCTTAAATAGACTATCTTCTTTAATCCTCACTCTAATTTTCTGAAGTAGGTAGGGCCTGGATTTCTTTCAGCCCCATTTGACAGATGAGAATACTGAGGCACAGGGAAGCTAAACAGTTTCTCCAGGGGACCTGCCCCAGTGATAGAGCTAAGACTGGGATGCATGGCTCTTCATTCCTAATCCAGGAATCAATTCCTTCCTGCGCCTTCTTCAAATGGAGCAGGGGTCGCAAGCTCAAATCTTACAAGAGCCAGGCAGACAACAGGCAAACAAAGGGGTGCAAAGTAGAGTGCTGAGGACAGAGACAAACTGTAGAGTGCAGTGCATTCAGCCATCTCCGGCAGGCAACCTCTCCTTGGCTAACTGCTGCCACGCAGTAATGTAAATCCAGCACTGTGAGATCCTTGGGTCTTTCAAGAGAAGTCAGAAAGCAGACTTCTATGTGCAACCTCCCAATTATTAAATGTTTAACTTTTTAAATAAAGTCTAATAATGTGGCCAAATAATGCAAGTTTGCTGGCTAGATCACAAGCTGCCAGCTGGTAACCTCGGAAACAGGCCATCAAAGATCAAAGAAGCATTCATGATCTACAAGAAATTTACAGTGCCGAGTCTCTATAATTTTGAAAACTGAGTCCTATGTTCCTCCCTTACACTCTTAGTTCAAAAAGACTTTCTCTTCACTGTAATCGGTACAGGGTCTTAGTATCCTTCTTCTCACTCTCCTGCCCTGCCCCCCAAACACTCTCAAACAGATAAATATTTGGAAGAAAACATTTCAACACACAGAGCAGCTGCTATTTAAAGGGTACTGAGTGGATGAATCTCTCTATAAAGAGGACCATCTTTTAAAAAGAGAATAATCACTCACAACTCACTCATTTTCAAAATAACATTCTCACATACCCGCATCTTACAGCAGTCCTGAAAGCTTTAGCCATGTACAGAAATGCATTTCTCATGAATGCAATTAAAATCTATCTCCTCAAATATACATGCTGTCAAAAAATATGCAAAATATATATATATATTCCCCACAGAGTGGTTTTTTGTTTGTTTTGTCAGTTTTGATATAATAGGGGAAAAATGTCCAAATCTAGAGACATTATCAAATAAATTAAAATATAGTAATCATAAAAGTTTGTCATTAAAAATCATGTATTTAATAATGGATTCAGAAAAGGTCACAGTATATAGTCTTAAGATAATATATATGTGCATATATGTATTATCTTAAGAGATCTTGCCTTTTATTAACTTGATCTCAATTATTTTTGAAATGCAGCGACCTACATTAGAAAAAGTTTAATAGTCACAAAAATATTAGGTGGTTATCTCTTGTGGGGGGGGGTTGCAGTTAACTTTATTTTCTCCTTTAGCATTTTCTGGATTTTCCAAATCTCCTCCCAGGTGTACATAACATTGCTTTTGCAATCATATAAGGGAAAGCTCTCTTTGCTTGCTTTTTGGGGCTTTGTTTTTTTAAGCATTTCTTGATCCAGTTTTCACCCTCCCTCTCTCTTTCCCCCCAACTACCCCTAACCCTCCCCCCACACACACACCAGGCAACCTGCTCACCTCTGGCCCCCTGTAGGGCCTCCCATTGACAATCTCAGGAGAGGCATAGAGTGGGCTCCCACAAAACGTCTGCAAGAACTTGTCCTTCTGGTACAGGTTGGAAAGCCCAAAGTCAGCAATCTACAAAGAGAAGCAAGACCCAGAGAGACTTGTTAGCACGCCAGACTGCATCTGCATTGGATCAGCTCACACTACACGGTGGGTGCACAGAGGGGGCGAGGGGCATCTGGTTGGTTTTGCTGGCTGGATGGCCATTTTCTCTCCAGTCCTGAGTCTTCATCAAAGGATCACTCAGCCCAACTGGGTCAGTGCAGCTGCAGGTCTCAGTATCCATCACAAGTTCTGCCAGATCTGTAGACTACAAACTCTATGACATACCTAAAATTACTCTTTCAATGGACTCTCTATTTAAACTTCCATTTAGACTTGCTCTGAGAAATAACATTCATAAAATCACCGGCTTGATGTTGCTGGTGAAAATCGTGTCTCTGTGACCTACCCAAAATCACACTGCATCCATCTTGGTGTGCTTTTCACACTGTGGAAAACCCTGACCACTGCAATTGGACCCACCACCTTTTTATCCACTCACACGCTGATCAGAATTGTATTTTGCCTGCCTTGTGACCTGAAATGAAATGGACTCAGAGCACTGGGTTTTGAGTCATCTTACCTCAGCCACAACTCTGCCCCAACCATCCTGTGTGACGCTAAGCATGTCACTTAGCAATTCTGAGTCTCAGTTTACCCACCAGAAAATGGGAATCCATGATGCCTACCCTGTTCTAGCTCACAGTATTAGCATGAGAATAGGAAAAACAATCAAGATGAGACCATGCATGCAAAAGTGCTTCATACCCTTTAAGCTTGATGCATGTTTTACCTAACCTTGTTTCCACTATATTGTACCCTTGGGAGTCATTCTCTTCTTTGGTCTCTTGAAGTATTTGATTTATTATCCGTTATGGCAGCACTTTTCCATTTATATGTGTATGTACACACTTGTACACATCTGTATGTATTTGACTTCCCTAGCAGACTGTCCCCTGAGGCAGCTGGCATGTCCTGCATCTTCCCCTTATCTTTGCCTCAATTACTGCTCAGTACCTGTCCACACCCAAGAAACACCTGACACTAGAACAGGTATTATATCTTGACAAGCATAAGATCATTAATAATGTAAAATAATAATAACAATAAACTTAGTGGTTCACTTTTTGAAAATTTCTAGTTATCAGGTGCCATTCCAAACACTTTAACTTGTCTAATCCTATCAAAAGTCCCCTTTACACAATAACGTATTCATGCCCAAAAGAGGTTAAAATAGTAATTTTATGTTATGGCTGTTGTATCGTAATTTTTTTGAACTTATTTAACAGATGAAGAAACTGCGGTGTAGGGAGATGAAGTTACTTATCTTAGAAGATGTAGCTAGTAAGCAGCACTGTAAATCCCCGGGTCTCTAAAGCTTCAAACCACAGTGCCACACTGCCCTAGGTCATCAACACATTTCACTCCAGTCTGCGTCAGCCTTACAAGCTGTGCCCCTATAGGTTTCTGCCGTTCCCCACTTGAGGCTCACAAATGGCCTGTGTGATTCATACGCCCAGAGAGCGGTCCAGCCTGAACTTCACCAAGGCCCTGTTTTGAGTACAGCCCCTAGAATAAGCCTATTTTGTAAAAGTCATCCCTGAATGAATGGAATGTCATTGAAAGCAGCTGAGGGGGGGACAACACGACACCGCCCTCAGACAACACATCCTCGGGCTCAGATTGCACCTAATTGCTCTGAATTCCACTTACTTATCAAGGTCCCTCACTTGCTCATACAAGTTGGGTGGAGGCTTTATGAAGTACACGCTGTCAATCAGGAGAGGAATGCAATGGCTGTGCACAGGAAGGTGTATTCCCGGCAGCGTCTTCACGCTGGGCACTGTGCAAGCTTCTGGGCACGCGTGGGCTGCACACAAACACACTCACACCAGGAGTTTCCACTCTGAGTGTGAGCAGCCTAGCTGGCTCTGTTGCTGCTCTGGAGAAGTGTGTTTATGTTACAGCCCACTCCCATCCTCACAGACTGATGCTTATCAGCTTCTCCCAGTAAAACTGTCATTGCCGCTGACACAAGATTAATAGAAATCTAGATTAGCCCGTGTTCTTGGCACTTCCATGGAAAAGCAATATTAATCAACACACACACACACACACACGCACACGCTCAGTTCTCAAACTCTGAGCCATTCAGGGAGAGCTTCAGCTCTAGGATTTAACACCCTATGGGGCTTATATCACCTACTGATAAGAGAAGAAATGGCCACTGGTTTGAAAACCTCTCAGAAGTCTCAGTTTTCCCATCTGTGAAATAGGGATAGGAAAAGTATCTATCCCAACAGTGTCATGGTTAAGAGTAAGGGACTGGCCGGGCTCAGTGGCTCAGCCTGTAATCTCAGCGCTTTGGGAAGCCGAGGCGAGTGGAATGCCTGAGCCTGCGGTTTCAAGACCTGCCTGGGCAACTTGGCGAGACCTCATCTCCACAATAAATCAAAACTTAGCCAGGTGTGGTAGCGCGCGCCTGTAGTTCTAGCTGCTTGGAAGGCTGAGGCGGAAGGATCGCCAGAGCCCAGCAGGTCGAGGCTGTGGTGGCCAGGAGCGTGCCACTGCACTCCAGTCTGGGCGATGGAGTGAGACTCTACTCAAGTAAATAAATAAATAAATAAAAAGAGTAAGTAACAAAAAGTACACAAAATGCTTACAGCAGTAATTGGCCCAGAGTTGGAGCTCAATAAATATTTGCTTCCCACCTTTAAATCCAGAGTTAATTAACTTCATGATACTTGGAAGAGAGCTTATCCCAGCACCAGGGACTCTTGACAGTGAAGAAATAGAGAAGTTTTAGATGCCAAACAATAACGGAATGAAAGAACTTTGAGTCACAAATGAAAAATTCATCCCTTTGCAGATTCTCTGTCAGTCCTTCGGATTGTCAAGGAAAAAGTGTCTGTTGGGCACTGGTGTCTTTGGCATCTCCACATTTATGAGCAAGAATTGTAACTAACATCAAGCTGGAATTTAATAATGCTGTTTGGCTTCCATTCTATTTTTTTTTTTCAGTTTGTCTTCTATTCATTTAGGGTAATTACTTAGGGCTTCTTTTTCAAATAGATATCATTTTAAAAAGTGACTTGAGCTAAATAAAAATACGAAGTAAAACAGCAGCAAGGAAAGGTCAAAATCCACGAAAAGAATGGAAGAACAACTGAAACTTGAAAATTATTTATTTTAAACAAATAGTCGCATCCCAGAATTGGTTGGGCCTGAAAGAGTCCTAAGAGAAGCTCATCCTGTCCCTCGCTCCAAGAGTGAAGCAGCTGAAGGTCCAGGGATGTGAGAAGCTTTGCCAATGGACACCAAGAGGAGCACAGTCCATGGAAGGGCACGCGGGTCTCCCTAGGCTGTACAGTTTCTCTGTAATACAGCATCCGCTTGCAGAGGAGAGTGACTCTCCAGTGAGGACGACACTGGGCTTTGCTTTTCAAGTGGTATTCTGCAGACCAACACAAGCTTTGGAGAAAGGGAACTAGCTGGCATCTTTGCTGGTTGCTTTGGTAGTTTCCCTGCCCTATGCTGGTTCAGAACCCTCTGTTCCTGCCCGTCACTAGTCAGTTCAACCGTGACTTTGAAACGGAGTCCTGGAGTAGGAACCAGCCTCCATTCCTTTGTATTTGGGGGTTTCTTTTGCCTTTTGTTTGCATTTCTAGAGGTGCTCCCCGAGGGATGAAAATCTGAGTTAGAACAACAAATAAAAGGATGAACCTCACTCCGATGCAGGTGAGCCCTGAAGGCGTAATGCTAGTGAAATAAACCAGATGCAAAAGGACACACACTGCACAATTTCATGTCATGAGGTGCCTGGAGTAGTCAAATTCATACAGACAGAAAATAGAATAGTGGTTTATAGGGACTGGGAGGAGGGGGGACAGGGAGTTGGTGTTTAATGGGCACAGAGTTTCAGCTGGAGAAGATGAAAAAGTTCTAGAGATGGGTGGTATTGATGATAGCACACCAATGCGAATACACTTTCTGCCACTGAACTGTACACCTAAAAATGGTGAGTTTTATGTCACATATATTTGATCACCTTGAAGAAGAGGAATAACCTCATATTACTGCTAATAATGAGCTCCCCTGGTGAACAGTAAACACTGTGGACCAGCAGTGTCGGCGTCAACTGGGAGCATCTCAGAACAGTAAAGTATCTGCTGGCTAGGAAAGATGCTGACAATGACAATGATTGGTGATGACCTGACAGGCATCTGCAGTGTCTAAGGGGAAGAGTGGCGAGCTCCAAAGACCAGAGGTTCTGGAGCAGGAGAACCTGAGGCTAACCTTGGCCTTGTCATTTCCAGGTAGCCAGTGGGACCTGCTAAGTCACTCAGTCTCCTCACCTGCAAAATGGAACTCAGAACAGAACCCATCTCATGCAGATGTCGAGGGGCGTGAAGAGAGCACACATGCAGCTCCCGGAACCAGGGACTCTATAAACTACAGCCATTATGATATGGCTGAGGGTTTGGTCGACTTAATTGTTTTCCCGGCAAAGCAAACTTAAAGCCAAAAGAACAAAGAGCCGACGCCCATTCAAGAACCAGGAGATCTTGTCACGCATTTATACAATAGGCACTTCGAGCGTGAGAGGCGGCGTCCCATGACAAGAAAGGCAAAGGATGCAGGGCTTGAGGAACTGAGTTCAAATCTCATCAGCATCGAACTGAGGCACTTTGGTGGACTGAGGCACCATCGAACTGAGGCACTTTGGTGGACCCCTCCCCGCTCCAGTCGGCCTGTGGACCAGCAGTGTCGGCGTCAGCTGGGAGCATCTCAGAAATGCAGACTCTCAGGCCCCAGCCCAGACCTACGGAATCCACATCTACGGACCTATGGAATCCAGCCCAGACCTATGGAATCCACAAGCCCCAGGGGATTCACATGCACATGGGTCATTTGGAGCTTGCATTTCTTCACTGGGAAAATGGGATTGATGATAATAATGTGACCACCTAGAAGGCTGGTATGCAACCAAATGCACTGATACCCAGAAAGTGCTTACACCATGCCTAGCACACAGTAGACCTTCAACAGATGTTGGCCATGGCTCCTTTAACCTCTGAGTCTCGGTGTCCTTTATTGGGAAATGGAAGTACAATAGCACCAACCACATGATGGGAAAATCAAGGTCAGATTAAATGAGATAAGAATAACAACGGTGGCAGCCCTGCCATGAGTCAGGCACTGTTCTGTGAGCACCACACCTATGAAAGCAGTGAATTCGCACAACAATCCTACAAGAAGGGTTCCATTATTACCCCCATTCTGCAGGTAAGAAAGCTGAGGCACAGGGCAGGAAAGTGGTTGCCAGAGGAGTCCGTGAAGAGCTGCCATGGCTGTAAAGCGCTACATGAAGGGAAGTTATTGCTCTCGGGTGGCTGACGAGGAAATGGACTTTCTGCACAATTCTTTGGGAATACAGCTGTTCTATCCAGGAAGACACACTCTGCAGTGCCTTTCTAGTCTTGAAGTTCACTGCTGTGGCTTTACCCATGACAGCCCCACTCCTGACTTATCAGGAAGTGACAGCAGGGAGTGGGACAATGAGTAGAAGTGAGTGGGGTCGGCTTTAATCTTCTGGGGATCTAAGCACACCCTGCCTCTCTCAAAAGGAAAGGAACGACCACACGGGAGCAACCTGGGGCAGCCCCGCACCAAGGGTATGTCCCAGATGCGGCATACAGGGTGCTAAGAAGCAGCCAGCTCAGGGCACACAGCCCTGGCATCCCCGCATGGCTGCTCTCGCCACCGCGAACCTGGCAGCCTGGCCGTGGCTGCCATCAGCACTTGGAGTTTCTCCAAGACATAGCTGTCTGCAAGCAAGTCTGTCTGCAGACAAGTACGGCTGATGAAAGCAGGGACCACAGAAGTGTCCTCATGTGATGCTCTCTTGGATTCAAGGCATCACACGAGGACACTTCTGTGGTCCCTGCTTTCGTCAGCCGTACTTGTCGACAGCAGGGACCACAGTAGAGGGTGTCTGGTCTTTAGAACCCACTAGCCATGAGTTTGTAGCCAGTCCCATCATTCACTAGCTACGAGAGGCTCCTCATCTGTACGAGAGGGGTAATCAGACCCAGTGGAGACATTCTGAGGACCAAATGAAATAAGGCATGTAGAAGGCATCTGGCACAGGGCCCTAGCTTCAAGTAGGAGCTTGACAAACATTACCTTCCTTTTCTAGTCTCCATGCCCTGTTCCTGTGTGTGCTGTTCTTTCTCTTAAAAGGCTATCATCACATTCCTTTCTGCTGAACTCCTACTTATCCCCCAAAACCCAGTTCAATCACTGCTTCCTCCATGAAGGCTTCCTGCTCCATCCAGTTGGACAGACCCACCACTAACCTGCTCGGTTTTCCCACAACATATTACACGGGGTCAGCTGGCCCTGTTGAGGGATGAGAATTTGGGAGGGCTTCCTAGAAGAAGAAGCATTCAAGAAGTGCCCCAAAGGAGGGGTAGGCAAAAAAAGGAGTGGGAAGGGCATTCCAGACAGAGAGAACCACGTGTGCCCAGGCCAGGAAGCCAGAGAAAGCTTGGTGGATGTGAGGAACTCAAATCCTATACCAAGGGCCTCCCCTGACTGTCCTAAGCAAAAGAGCAGCTCCAGTCTCCATCTGCAACATGCATGGGTTTTCTTCACCCTCAGACAATTGCTTCATGGATTTATGTGTCTATAAATCCCGACTGGATTTATGTGTCTATAGGCTCCCGACTGGAATCCTAAGCCCACCAGGGCAGGCCCCTTATCTTCTTCATTTACCTCTGTGTCCTTCTCATGGCCCCTTATTACTGCTTGCTCCACAACTGCTGGACTCTTGAGTTCCAAGAGGAGGGGAGTGGCCACCTAGTTCACTATTAAATCACCAGCACGGGATCGAGAACACAGTAGGTGCTTAAACGTATTTCAATGAATACATACCACCCATAGATGCTCAAGTCCTCAGTAAATACATGCAGAAATGAATGTAGGTGCGCACGGATACACACACACACATACACACACACACACACACACATACACACACACACACACACACACACACACACACACACACACGCACACAAGGGTACATGAACAAACAAATGAACTGGTTAACTCATGCACAAACACAGAGTTCTCACATTCACAGAATTCAAGCGCAGAGGCTCAGACGCCCAGCTGCCCCCTTGGTCTTGTGAAGTTTCAGAGGTTTCGATCTTGTCTTGGCCCTGGCTGTTCAAAGCTGCTTTTCTCACCCACCGCAGCCATGTCTCCGTTGTCACAGGGAGCATCGGGCCATATCCCCTGCACCCCTCCACGCTGAGCCCTGGGAGCTCACAGATTCCCAGCCCTCTCTGAGGAGGTCAGCTGACCCTGGTGCCTGGACCTCTTCTCATTGTAAAGCATTTATACTGGAGCCTTCTATGGGAATTGTCGGCATTCCATTCTCCCAGAGAGTGGGATGTGAATCTGGCCCGTTTTTTATTAATTGCAAATTAATGCTATGCCGGATGACTATTTTAGTAGACATGCTTCCACAGAGTTACAGTATGCAACCCAAAGAAGCGCATTGCTCTCATTCTTTCTGCCAACTGACTGTGTGAATATTTTTAGAAGCCACACCCTCTCGCAGTGGCCAGATAAACAATCTCCAATGCCAGATGTGCTCTTTGCAAATCAACATCAGGCAGGGGAGGGGACAGGAACAAGAAACATGGCTCTCCCCAAAACTGCAGAGACACATGACAAGTTTAAACCAGTAGCATTTTTATAGGCTTCCTGGGCCAAAGTCCACCACCCTTTAAACATGAAAGTCAGATCCTCATTTAGAGAGAAACCAGAGAGGCTCCAAGAGAGGGCCTCGCTGCCCGTGTCCCATTGGTTGGTGGCTCATCTGTGTCCCTGGTCCTACATGTCCAGACACTAATAGCCTGGGCTCTCTTGAACACAGAGGCCAGCTTGTGGCCATGTGTCTGCTTGCCTTTGTCAGCAAGTGCCCTTTCTAAATATGTTTCGACAAAATGCTGAGTCAGGAAAAGTGGAGCATATACAGCCAGAAGACAAATCAACAGCAGCTGAGACACATTTTTAAAAACCTTGGAAGTGGATGGAAGATGATGAAAAGAGAATTTGCCTGCAAGCCAAACATGTGAGTTCTAACCCAGCTTGTCATTCCTTTCCTCCCAAATCAAGCATCTCTGAAGTACCTACTGTGTGCCAAGCACTCTGCTACACTCTGGGGAAACAGAGACACAATCATATATAGTCTGTACAGATTTGCTGTGTGACCTTGGGCACATCGTCCAGACTTTCTGGGTCACTAGCCTTCAAACAAGGGGTTGGAATATGACCCTCAAAGTTCTTTCAAGCTCTGGGATTCTGAGATCCAAGTAGGATTCCTTCAATAGTAAGAGAAAGAATTATAAGGGTTCTGATCATGGGAAGATTTGGTTTCTGTCTGGGATGTGTTATGTGTTTGTGTGTTTGAGAAATGCCAGGAGTTGAAATTCTTAAGGAAAAGGCAAGAATAAAAACATACACCCAAATCTTAATTTTTAAAATGCTGTGTGTATGCTACTGTCCTACGTAATGACCAGGCCAAGGGATTGGTCCAGCGGTCAGGCCCTGCATCATTGCCCTGTCGCTCAAGCAAATGAGTCATCCCTCTAGGCTGCTTCAGTGTCCCCTGCACAATTGCTTTGAGAATTCTAACCATTCTTCTCCTCCACTGGGGAATCCTATGACTCCACAGGAAGCTATGTGTCTTGTCACTGCTGGGACTACATCATGGGCCCAAGAGGTCACAGACCACAGAGCCCAGTCCCCAGGCGAGAGGCTCACATTCCAGGCCTTGTAAAGACTACATTTAGTTTGGAGAGCTCTGGGGGCAGGTGGTAGGAAGAATATAGAGAGAAAGTTACTAAGGTCAGTGACACAAACCCTTAGAATGTAGCCCTCGGGCCAGGACCCAATTTTCCAGCCATGGCCTGACTACCATTCCCAGGATCCAGACACCTTCAGAGCAGCCGACTTCTGGCTCAATTCCTTCTCCAGTGGCCTGCTATTTAAGCAGGTACCCCAAATGGTAATAGTTAAGTACTAATTGCTTTCACTATTGTCTGAAGGGTTGTCTAAAACATTCAGGTTGCTTATTTACTCTTCAGGACTCAGCACAGGGCCCTGCACACAGTAACTATTCAGAAACTACTCACTGGGAAAAAAAAAAAGAGAACAAACAAACAATAATCCCCAATGACAGGAACTGGCATCCCTGCTTGACAGATGAGGAAACTAAGGCTTAAACTGGCAGGTAATCTACCTGCAGTTACGCAGGGTTGCAATTCAAACCCAAGCTACTCAAGTCCAAAGCCATTGCTCTTAACCTCCCCTCATTTGCACACAAGTGCTCAGCAGTTTATAGAACTAAACACGGCATCTTATTTAGTCCTCACAGCAAGCCAATATTACTGTTGCCCCATTTTATAGTTGAAGAACCAGGGGTAAGCGGCTTTCTCAATGTCAAGCAGCTAATAAGCCACACATCTCGGAGTTTCCTAACTCTGCAACTAGTGCTCCTTCTAGAATAATCTAGCCACTTTTCCAGAAATGAAAAGATCCTGAGATCTCACTTCCTGTTCCTATACAAAACTGCTTTGACCACTCTTTCTTCCTTACTGTATGGGATAGAAACACATGATTAAGGTCAACCACTCCACAAGAACCAGAGGTCTCTGAGCCGTGGCATCCAGGGGCCTCTCAAGATGATGGTGCCCAATGGTTGCTGCCATGATCTGCAGACAGAATCCACCAAAGCCAACTCCATCCAGCCCAGCAAGGAAGTAAGTCTCCCCATCAGACACGAATAGCAACAACAACGAGAAAGCATTCCCATGCTTTGTCTGGGGACCAGGGATAAGCTACTCACGTCACCAGCGGCCAATTGGAGGGCTCCCGCTGGTGCCAGGAGTACTCAGGCCATTTCATAATGAAACCCATGCAGCGAGCTCCGTTTATTTTGAAACCCTATTTGCTTATTTTGTAGATGTGATCAAAAGGACATTCGGAGGGCTCCCCAGGAGGCACTTGAACCCTGTTGGCCAGGAGAGCTTTCTCCAGCTCTGGCGGCAGCCAGCAATAATACTCTCCACGAAAGGCAACGCCAGCACTTTCTGTTTCCCAGCAGCAAACACCACCAGCTTCCCAGGACCAAGGCTGGTTTGGGGGAGTGGGAGGGTTGACAGGGAGAAGTAGGAGACACGGGGTGGAGAGTGACAAAAAGGTGGCCACAGAAAGAGTTCCAACTCTAAAATAACGTGAGGCCCTGCTAGCAAATCAAGCAATGTGACTTGAATTTGGGCTCGTGAATCAGACAGACATGGGTTCAAATCCCAACCCCACTACATACCACTTGCATGACCTTGGGCAAGTTACTAAGTTTTTCTGTGCCTCAGTTTCCCTACCTGTAAAATGATGTAAATGACGGTACCTATCATACAGGGTTGTTGCAAAGACTGAATTTAAGTCAGATCAGGCAAATATGGTATAAAATACACGAGAGATATGTTGGTCGTTATAAGTAACTTGATGGTGGCTATTTTAGATATGAGCTTCCTGAAGGCAGAAACTATAGCTTTTAGTCATCTCTTTTTATCCTGGCAGGAAGAACAGTGTCTGGCATGTAGTAGGAGATCAATAAATGCATGTCAGATTCAACTGGACCAAACTGAGAGCTCAGACTCCCCACCTGCCTGCCGTGGAAGAAAGTGGCTGCCTTATTTCCAGGCGGCAGCTTGGAGCAGGTTAAGCCCCTACCCAGCTGCAGCATTCAGGCCCTGCCTATCAATCAACAAGGCAAGAGCTTTACCTTAATATTGCAGTTGTCATCGAGCAGTATATTTTCCAGCTTCAAGTCCCGGTGGACCACACCGTTCTGAAATGAGAAGACAAGGAGGGAAGTGAATGGGAGCGGCTGGGATGAGAGCAGAGGAGGAGGAAGGCGGAGGGTGAGCCAAGGGAAACGTCTGACAGATGAAAGAAACGCGCCAGCCCGGTGGTCTTCGCCTGTGTCCTTCAGGCGGCTCTCCCTGTCTTGACGCTTCTGCCAGCGACCGGCCGGCCCAGTGACAGGAGAGCATTAGTCACTTGCTGTGTGGTTAAGGGAAAAATGACTGGAATCCATTCTCCCCCAGAGCCTGTAAAACAGCAGGGGGATTTTTTGTCGGAATGTAGTTCCACTGTGTGAAAGCAATATCATCCCAGGCAGAGGCAAACAATGTCTGTCTGGGATGGGATTCCCAGGGAAGAAGCAGATTCCCTGTTGGGCACTCAGAGTGTGGGGCTCACGGGCTTTGCTGGTCGGTTTGTCTGTCTGTCTGTGGCTCCCTGCCTCCCCAAAGGTAGAAAGAGGTCGAGAGGTCTGGCTCAATCTATTCTGACCCATCCAGTTCTGTCTGAGGATAACAGGGTTCTTCCTAGCAGTTGGGAGGGAAGATTCTAAAAGTCCCTCTGCTCAGGATTCAGAGCCAGGCAAAAGGTGAAGCAGAGGAGCAGACCAAAGAGACCATGGCTACTGGCCTGGCCAAAGCAGGTGGCTGCCATCCTGTCTAACTTCTTCATTCAGGCAAACCCTGGCAAGGCTGGGGGCTGAACTTCAATGGCAAGCAGACAGCCAGCTGAAAGGAAAGGAACCATTAACCAACAGGCTGTTGGTCTACACAGCCATGACAGCGGGCCTACTCCATTCTTTTTTAAGACCCAGTGATCTTCTTAGGGGGCTGGTGGGCGTAGGAAGAGCAGGGAGTACTAGATTATTCTGCACATCATTCAGCCAAAGGACACCTGCCATGGAAACTGTGCTTTTCCTGCCATGGAAGCTGTGCTTTTGAGCAAACCGACCAGCATGTTCACCGTTGGTTCTTTATTGTTTATTTCCCTTTCAGTTGACCATTTTTAATATCTCTAAAAGCACTGACTAGAGAAAAGGATGAAAACATGTATTTCTACTACCCTTTTACTCATCCAAGCCTTCGGAAAAGTATTTTGAAATCAGAAATGCACAAAATCAAGTCTTCTAGAAGAAAGATATGGAAAACAAGGTATCTGACTTTGTTTCATTTTAGATGTCAGGATCAGTTTGGTTTACATTGTTGCCTTCCTGGTTTCCATAATAAGATGAAATGAGTCTAATAAAGCTCCATTCATACAGAATGCAAGTGGGTTTACACACTTTTAAATAATGAAAACACCTTGTCTATAGTGCTTTACGGTGATACCTGATGATAAAACACAACACTGCACAATTTGAATAATGAGTACCTTCTGAGTCAGCAAAGAGATATCAAATCATGTAACATAGGTTAACGGTTTTGGATTTGAATAACTGTCTTCTAATTACTGACAGGGCCACTCTCAATTAAACCAAATATTTAACAAACCAGAAGGCCCCATGCCACAATTAGTTGTATGAAGTTGACTACTTTGGATGTCATGTTGGATTCAAGTCATATTGTCCTCTATGTAAATGATTGTTCCAGGTACGATGGTTCTGGGGAACACCTACATAGAATGAAAATCATGGCCAAAATGATTAATGACAATAATGTCTGAAACATGGCTTAGAAATATCCGGGAACTTCACTTCCTTCTCTAGAGAACAGGGGTAGCTTACACTGTGGCTGTGTCGTGAGCACATGCACTGACGTGTGCTGCCACAGAAAAGTGTATGCAGATAACCTCTGCAAGGAAAGATACCAAGAGTCAAGGAAGCTTCAGGACCTTCCACCCGGTCATTCCACTTCTGGAATCTCTCTTAAGTCAGTTATCCAAATGAGAGGAAAATATTCATATATGAAGATATTGATCACTATTTGTAGTAACCAGATATTAGAAAGAGCCTAAATGTCCAAACAGTCAACAATGACAGAGAATGTTTAATAACATAGGGAAGTGTTCAAATTACAATATGAAGGTGAAAAAGCAAGACACATAGTATGTAAAAATAAATGCAATGTGCTACCCTAGATTGGATCCTGGAACAGAAAATGGTCCCTGGTGGAAAAACTGCTGGAAAAGTCCAAATCTGAAACTTGGTTGATAGTGACGTATGAATATCTATGTCTCAGTTTTGACAAATTTACTACAGTCACGTAAGATGTTAATATCAGGATAAACTGAGTGAGGCGTATATGGGAACTCTCTGCATTATCTTTGAAACTTTCCTGTACATCTAAACTTGTTCAAAATAAAAACGTTAAGTAAAAATAAAGGTGAGGAGGAGAAGGAGGAAGGTCGAAGGGAAACATGCCCAATAGTGGGCTATCTGGGGGTTCTAGAACTGTGGGTGATGGTGATTTTCTTCTTTCTAGTCAGTATACATTCTCCATATGTACCACAGTGAATAGATATCACTTTTATAATATGGGAAGAAGCACATAATGGCCCATGGCCAAAGCAGCCGGCCAGGCACGGCCATACCTTGTGACAATAGTGCACGGCCGAGACGATCTGCCGAAAGAAGTGTCTGGTCTCCCTCTCACTGAGGCGTCTCCGCTCGCTGATGTAATCGTACAGCTCCCCCTTGCTTGCATATTCCATGATGATCACAATCTTATCTTTGTTCTCAAACACTACAGAGGGAAAACAGCAATAAACAAATACCCTGTTTATCCAACAAGCTCACTGATGATTACAGAGAGTGCGAGAGAGAGAGGACCACGGAGATGTCTCCAGGAGGGCAAACAGCCCCCACCCGACCGTCCAGTCAGGCACAAATCAGCACATTCGCCATCACAGGGAGTTGAGCAAGCTGTCCAGCCAGGGGGACCGTGGTATCATCTGTTCCTGGACACGCCTTTGCATGTCAAGGGAAACATGGTTCTCTTTTCTAAGGACCTTACTCGCTTTGTCAGGATCCCTTCTCACAACCCCCTCCCACCAGAACAGCTCTCCTGTAGTCAGGATAGTGGGGGACACACACAACAATGGATTAACCACTTGATACAGACCAGGTGCCTGGCCCTGACAGAGCAACTCTCACCCCAAAAGGAGTACCCGATCTTGTCATCTCTTTGCTCAAAACCTTCCCAAATTCCCATCTCACTCAAAATAAAGCCCAAAGTTCCTAATGTGGCCCACCAAGTCCTACCCGGTCCCTGGCCCTTCTCTGTCCGATTACATATTCAGTCCACATATTTATTTATTCTGCCTCCCCCAAGCACATGTAAATGAGGTTGGTCTGTTTCACCCACTGATATAGCCTCAGCACACAGAATAGGATTTGTCATATTGCAGAGACTCAATTAATGTTAAATGAGTAAACCCAAATTTCATAAATGCATTTTTGAACATTAATAGCAAATAATTACCTACCGCTTACTATGCACCAGGCTTGTGTACGGTTTTGAGTATCTGACATGTACTAATTCATGTAAACCTTACAACACACTATCGGAGAAATATTTGTAACTTTATCATTTGAAAAATGAGGAAACGGAGGCCTGGGGAAGTTAAGAAACTTGCACAGCCTGCAACCAGGCAGTCTGGCTCCAAACACCAAGTGCAGAGCCACCAGATGAGCCAGCCTCTCCCAAGAACTGGCTGGAATCGGCTGGGTTCTGGCTCCCAGCATGCACGGGAGTGGTAACACAGCTTGGCATTCATCAGAACTGCTGCCACTGTCACCTGGAGCGGGTTCTCTGCCTCGAGCTTCTGCCCCTTCTCACCCAAACTCCACACCACCAGGGAAGTCTTTTTCCAAAATGCTTGTAAATGCTTCTCTCTTCCCAACTCTGATTATTTCTAGCTGTGATGTTCACACTCAGGGTTCTAGGCAGATGGCCAGGACCAAAGCACAAGAGCAGGAAATGGAGGCTACAAGGACAGGCTCTGGGTCCTCACCACCACCTTCACTGTTCCCTGTTATGTACTCTGGGCTTTCATTTCACGTAAGACATCCTTTGAGCAAAGATACAATAAATAATTGTTGTTTTGAAATCCATCACTCCCAAGGGATATGTTATAAAAACCTTTGTGGCATACCCAAGACCCTCCCCAAAGAAACCCTGGCCACCTCCTTCCATCTCAACTGCTTCTACTATTCCCAGCAGACCCCTTCTGCCCAGCAATGTTGAACTCTTGGCTGTCTCTCTTTCTGTGTGTCTCTCTGTCTCTGTCTGTTTGTCTGTCTCTCTCTCTCTCTCTCTCTCTCTCTCTCTCTCTCTCTCTCTGCTGTTTCCCACCTCTGTGTCCTCCCTCTGCATTGACTCCTACCTGTCTTACCTGCCAGGGAAACTCCAACTCCTCAGTCAAGACTGTTCTCAAACGTGACTTCCACACTGTCTCCCTTCTGCCAGCCACCACACTAGTCAATACTTGCTTCCTAGCACTTGCCAACTGGACAGGTTGATTTGCTGGTTTACACACCCATTTCCTCCACCTGGATTGAGAGTGCTACAAACTGTCATCTTGGAATCAAAGACTCCTAACTAAGATTCCTATATCTGACTCTTATTGGCTACGTGACTTTGGAGAACTTACTTGCCCTCTCTGTGCCTCAGTTTAGTCGACGGCAAAATGTGAGCAATATTAGTAGGTACATCTTAGAACTGCTGGGAGGAGTTACTGATATTAGGTATGCTAAATGCTTACAAGGCCTATACTTACAGCACACATTTAATAACGGTAGCTATTACTGTTGGTATCAGTATTATTGGACTCCCCAGGGCCCAGCACTGAGACAGACATACACATTCAAAGAAGAACTGAGTTGATATGGTAACTGCCCCAGGCCTGTGTCCCCTTTGCTCCCACACATTGTCACTGGCTGCTAGAAGCTCAGGGCCCTCCAGTTCCTTTTTGGTTCCTTCAAGTCCAGCCAAACCCCTCTGATAAAATGAAGGGGAAAGGAGGAGACCAAGGAGGAGGAGGAGGAGACCAAGGAGGAGGAGGAGGAGGAGCAGCCAGATAAAATTGGCTGCTCTGGCGTCTGCTGGCCTTGGTGTACCCTGTAGTGCCGGCTCCCGCTAGCGATTTCAGCCTGTGGTGCGCTTCTCATGAACAATAAACTTTGGAAATGTGAGAGCCTGCCTTGGATGCGTGGCTCAGGCTCCAATAATGACAGAGTAACACACCCTGAAGAGGGCGGCAGGTTTTCTCATTTTAAGAAGAAGGGAACATCGAAAGAAGGTAAGTACATACTCTAACAGGTAAATAAGCAAGAAGCCCCACACCCCCAAAAGTTTGGCGCACCCTGAGAGGAGCCAAAGCCGCTGGTCATCAGCGACTACTTGAAGGTGTGAGCCACTTTCCTCAAGCCAATGCAGGACCGTTTCAGGGCTGGATTCTCCCCTTTCCAATGGGTGGACTTGCTATCAAGGAGACATAAATACAATTCGGTTCAAACACTCCAGCACACAGCTTCCATCGATAAACCCTGCTGGTCCTGCCTCTAAAATATATCCCGAGTCCACCCACCTGTCTCACCTCCCAGGTTCCTCCCTTCCCCATCCTCACTGGGTGCCAGCCTCTCTCTCCTGCCCCCCTGCTGACTGCATTTGAAGGGGCTGAGAATAGCTCCAAATGCCTATTCCATGGGGCACTGGCCCTGTGACATAATCGCAGAGAGAAAAATGATTTCTAGGGTCAAACACTTGACTGCCCTGGGAAGCCTGTTTTCCTGAACTCAGGGTTCTGCAGATTGATGTGGTCATCTGTGTCCCTTGGGGCATCCAGAAGGATGCATCAGGATCATCAGGAACCAGCTTGGAAAACGCCAGATGAATGGGTTGATCTCTGAGTGATCAAATGACACCCTTACTGTCTCAGGCAGGGCCGGTGAGCAGCCCAGTCGGAGAAGTGTCCAAGCAGCCAGCCCTGGCTCTAGGACAGCATCCCCCATGCCCCAAAAGGAAGCAGCCCAAGTCTCATGGTCAAGGCCCTGACTGTAACCTCAAACTAGCTAAGAGCAAACAAGAGCAGTGATTCATCACGAGGCCATGTGGCGCTACAGAGGAAGCTTCCTGAGCTCGCTCTTAACAGCAGCAGCACTGGCTATGGGCTGACTCTTGCAGACACCATGCTGGGCTCATAGGCATTTTGCACGAATGGGTTTGGTCCTATGAGTATCCTCATTTTACAGGAGACAACACCTGAGGACAACAAGGTGAATGGTAACTGCCCTAAGTAGATAGTACAAGGCAGAGTCAAAACTGGGCCGGGCAGTCTGACTGCAGACCCCGAGCTCTTAGCCACTGTATCACTACCCATAATCTCTCTTAACAGCTCTGACCCTCACTCTCCTCTTGGGTCTGGTAGGGCGATCGTGTCCTCTGGCCCAGCGTCCTCAGCACAGTGCCACAGCCGGGGTTCAGCAAGTGGAAGTGATTCTCTCAACTGCTTCACCTGCCTCTTAGACAGCATTGGCAAAACAAAACCCGAAGACCTTCCTCTCCTTACCAGCATCACTCTTCAAAACATATCACGGCTGCCATGAAATTACAGGCTTTTCAAGCAGGAAAGGACCTTAGAGATCACCTATTATCTCTCCAGAATAATTCAAGATTTACAATGTGTAAGAGCAAGGCCTTGGGGATTCACACTGAAGAAATATCCAGCTTCCGCACCCTCTGTCCAAGACTCCCTGCCCGTGGTTAAGGTCACTATCGGTGAGGTGACAGGAATACTCTTGGCCATTCTTCTAGCAAAAAGGGCTGCTTCCCCTGGGCACTTTTACAACTGGTTATTTATAAGCCCAGAAATCTTGTCTGTGTTTATGTTATTAGTCACTAAGCAAAAGCTTATTTTCCACCAGTTGGGAAGGGTTTCCTTTTTGAAAAATGAAAGCCTGTGTCTCTTGGCCAGACGGTTTTACCCAGAAGCCTAGTGGCTCCAGAATGGTAAGGAAAACTATAGCCCTTGACACGCCAGGCCTACCAGGGAAATTAAAACCCTGAATAGAAACTCAGCTCAGCTTGAGTCAAACCATAGCACTGGGGCCACGGCCATGTCCCTGTGGTACAGAGTCTGGATTTTAGTATGGTAACAAAGTTTCATAAAGCACCTACTATGTGAATGGCACTGGACTGGAAGAAGACGTTGCCCAGCTTAGAGGAGGAGCAAAGGCAGAAAGAGCAACACGAGGAAGGAAACGGGCAGAAACAGACGCACTGGAAGCAGGAGACCCACCATAGGCAGCAGGACCAGGGCGAGGAGAGGAGGAAAAAAGAGGGCTGTGAACAAAACGCTAAGGCCTTGAACACCCACAAGGAGCTCCAGGGAAGTCCGACAGGTGACCAAACATGGCCAAGAACAATCAAAGAGTGGGGAACAAGGGACAGGGTAGCATCCAGGACCCTGGACCTATGAGAACGGTTCACAGCTCACTGCTCCCCAGGAGACTTCCCAGATGGTGATCTCTCCTTCCCTAAAAGGCTTCAAATAACAACAGTTAACATTTATTGAACAATTACTATATGCCATGGACCAAAACATTCAATCCTGCCAACAATCTCATAAAATAGATATCAATATTATCCCTACTTTATAAATGGGATATCAGCACTCACACCAAGAAACATCGCCGCCCCCCTGCAAGCGCCCCTATGTCCTCTTCCTGTCATTAGCCATTTCCCCAAGGATACAGGCAAGCCAGTATCATGAATATGATGAGATAAGCCAAAATCATAGATAACTTTTGCCGATTTTGAAACTTTGTTAAAAAACGGAATCACGCGGTATGCATTCTTTTGTGTCTGGCTTCATTCACTCAACAAAATATCTGTGAGAAGACGGGTTTGTTGCCCAATGCAATTTATCCTCGTTGCTATAGTGTACCCCATTATGTGAATGTATCATGGTTTAGTTATCCACTCTCCTGTGGATAAATATTTGGGCTGATTCCAGTTGAGGGTCATAATGAACAGTGTTGCTGTGAACATGCTTGGTGCATATCTGCAGGCCTCTCTGTTGGGCAGATCGGATTTCACCACAAATCTGGGTCACTTAGAAGTGCATGTTCTGGCCACGACTCTCCACCACCTTCCTCCATCATCCATTTGCTCTTTTTGCATTACACTCAATCAAGGTGCCCCTTCGGTAGATGGAGTCCATCGCCCTGCCTTTCTGTCTTTTTATAGCCTATTGGAAACATTTTCTGAGCATTTTGTTATGCGTTAAAGGAAATACAAAAGCAGCCTAAAGCATAAGCTTTGCCCTCACAGAATTGCTTTCCTGTTGGAAAAAACTAGTATTTCTAAAATGATTCAAGAGCCAACTTGCATGGCACAGACATTAAGTACCTAGAGGATGGGAGAGAAAGGTCAGTGAGGGAAGCATGAGTGGGCCTGACAAGATTCCTAGAGAGGGCAGGTGTGGAACAGAGTCATCCAAAAGACTTGGGTTTTGCTGTTGAGATGGTTTTACCATTGTTTCAACATATCCTAAAATACCCTAACTGTCCCTTTTCTCCTACTGTTCCACAGAAGGACCTTCCTTCATCCCAGACACCAACTTGAATTATTTTGCTTGTTTTCTGTTTATTTTCCATTTCAAAGGAGAATGGGGGATGGTTGCCATAGAAACAGCTCCTTCTCCAAATTAATCCAAAATTTCATCAGATGTTCAGTTTGACAGTCCAGTTCTGCCTTCTGATTGTTTGACTTTCACAATCACGCTAATTACCCAGCTGCTAACGACTACCTCCTGCTGCCCTCGAGGTTAATAACACAACTTGTAGAACTTGAGAAAATGTGTATTATAAAAACAATGCTCTAGCCTGGGAAAAACGCCGATGAGTGAGGAGATCTTAGGATTCTGACCATCCATTGGCCACGTGAGAGCCAAATGCACCAGGGCATTTAGGAAGTAAGTGGCCTTGGGAGGGAAGGGATGGGATCAATTTACAGAATGCTCCATGAAGAGCAGGTTATTAAAAATGGAGGATAACCGGGACTCTGTTCCACACCTGCCCTCTTTAGGAATCTTGAATCATTTTAGGAGTACTAGTTGTTTCCAACAGGCTCACACCTATAATTCTAGAACTTTGGAAGGTCAAGGCAAGAAGATTGCCTGAGCCCAAGGGTATGAGACCAGCCTGGACAACGTGGCAAGACTTCATCTCTACAATAAATCAAAAAATTAGCTGGGTGTGGTGACACACACCTGTAGTTCCAGCTACTTGGAAGGTTGAGGCAGAAGGATTGCCTGAACCTAGAAGGTTGAGGCTGCGGTGACCATGACTGTGCCACTGCACTCCAGCCTGGGCAACAGAGTGAGACTCTGACTCAAAATAAAGGAGGATATTTTTGTGGATTATGTGTAACCTCAAAAGAAGATGAGTTTGTTGGCTTCAGCCAAAAAGGCCAAGAGCCCAGGAGCCGACCAGTCAGAATTCTTGCCACACCTTTGCTTCCTATCAGGTCCATTCCCTAATTAATTCTGGGATATTCCATTCCTTCCATATGCTGCCTGCCTGTGTGGTAGCATTCTTATTACTTTCCCAAAATCTCAGACAGAAGTGCCTTTCCACTCCCAAGCAGTGCTCTTTTCTTAAAGGTCGACAGGATTCTCTCAGAAAGTCACGTACTTTTCATTTCAGAAACATAGTGGCCTTTCTTTGATAGAACTGTCTGCAAACCAGTTGTACCATTTAGCCAATACAAGAGTCATTCTTCAAAAGTTTCCTCCCCAGAACTAATTTCAAACACTTCATGGGCTCATGGCTTCACTAAATGCATTGCCAGATAGGGGCTTAATTTTCTCTCACTGGCAATGCATTGGTCAGAGTTAAATCAGAGTGTTTTCTAGTCTGGACAACGAAAAGCTTTTTAGTTCACTCATTGTCTTTTCTTGACCCAAGACTCTCTCTGGATGTTTGCTGGCATGCCCAACCAGGTCACCCACTGCCCACAGTGGACTTCATGGAAAGCAGAAGAAATGGTAAGAAAGTGTAGAAGCTATCTGCATAAGAAGGGATGCAGAGGGCTTGCCAAGAACCATTTGTTCCTGCTAACAGTATCAGAGCTATTTGGGGTCCCAATATCCAATCCTACGGAGGCAGGGGATGTGGCCAGCATGGGTGAGGGGACTCAAGAGCACCACATTGAAGCGGCCATTGGACTCTACCCTCCTTCCACAACCATGCCTGGGGGCATTTCAGGAAAACCGAGCAAGGCCCTAAAGTGGAAATGTGCTACATCAAACATATATCGCATACTCACCACACACACTCATACGCACCACAGTCTCCCTGATCATTCCCTCCACTGCTTTATATCAGTCTTTTGGTCAAACACACACACACACACACACACACACACACACACAATCCTGAATCCAGGAGAGCCCCAGCAATGGCTCAGAACCTCTCACAACCAGCCCAGGTTGAAGCAAGGGCTCTTGTCCTTGATGCAGTGAACTTCTGAAAAAAGCATGTCCCTCCAATTCCAGCAGTGATGGGGTACAAATCCTTCTGTGGAGACTGCCTCAGTTCTCAGCTCCTGGAAACTCCAGCAGAGGGCTTTGGGATGGAGGCTCGTCTCACCCATGCTACCTTGCCAAGGTGGAAAGGCCAGGCCCCATGGCCATCACACCTCTGGTTCTAGACATTTCCCAGCTGGCCAACTTTGGCAAGTTACTTAGCCTTCCTGTGCCTCAGTTTCTTCCTCTGTTAAAATGAAGCCTCTACCTTGTGTCTCCATTGGGATTATCACAGCACACAACAGCGAGAATACGTAGACCTGCAAGTTGTGACTATTAGGCAGCAAGTCTCCGTTTGAGAAAGAAGAACAAGGGAGACACACCTGGATCAAATCCAGGATTAGGGAAATGCACTGGCAGAATCCACAGCCAACTTGCATTTGTGCCCTTGAGGTATGTGTGTGTGATGGGATAGACATAAAGAATGGCTAAGAGAGAGCGTGAACTAATGTTGGAAGACATCAGAAGACTCGAGCGCCCTCCAGCAAAGGTGAAGGCAAGCCTAGCTCTCTTTACTTCCGTTCTTCCATCTTCAAAGCCATTCCAATGCATCGATGTCAACCCCTGAACCCTATCTACCAGACGAACCTACTGTCAGAAGCCATGGTGGGGAGAAAGAAGCACAAAACCCCAAATCAAAAACTCCCCGACTACAGGTTGGAAGTTACAGTTCCTCTAATCCAACTCCCTTTCAATGCCCAATCCAAATGGGGGAGGGGGGCTCTTCTTTGTGCTCTGTGAGCCTTCCTAATGCCTGTAGTTGACTGCCTAAGCAAATGAGAAGAGCCATCCCAGCTCATTCCAAAAGACCCTATGAAGGGTCAATGCAGTCTTTTTTTTTTTCCTTAAAAGTCAGCATCAGCCAGGTATGGTGGCTCACGCCGATAATCCCAGCACATTGGGAGGTGGAGACAAGAGGACTGCCTGAGCCCATGGGCTTGAAAACAGTCTGGGCAACATGGCAAGACCTTGTCTCTACAATAAATAAAAAAAATTAGCCGGGCTGGTGGTGCACACCTATAGTTCCAGCTACTTGGAAGGCTGAAGCAGAAGGACTGCCTGAGCCCAGAAGGTCAAGGCTACGGTGGCTGTGAGCATGCCACTGCACTCCAGCCTGGGCTACAGAGTGAGACTCCAACTCAAAACAGAACAAAAAAATCAGCTTCAAGTATAAGTGGTATTATTTAAGGCACTAGAAAATGCTGAATTCCAGGAAACCCAGGAGGGCGAGGCAGGACAGCCAGGGAGTAGCATTAGTTTTTAGTTGTTTTATTTCTAATCTCCAGCCTCTAGAAAAATGACTTGGGTGTAATCAAATGAAAACAATGAAAATAATACACTTGAAGGTCAAATAGCTAACTTAATAGGAAACTCATTAGAAACGTGGCTGGACAGATTCACAGTTGAAGAGCTCGTTCATATGATTAAAAGCGAAGAAAACTCTCGAGTGCCGTGTTAGTAACAGGGGCGAGTCCTTAATTTGGATCCAGTCTGCAGGGACTTCATATGGAACTTGTGAATCTGGCAGCAGAGGGAGTGAGCTAAAATGCTCAGCAATTCACCATGGGTTCAAAAGAGTAAACACAAGCATACACCACTCCGCCAAGTTCAACAAACTGTTTCATGGGGCTCTGAGTCCCTGATGAGGGCAGCAACCCAACGGCTAACTAAGTAAACCCAAGCCTGAAGGTATCACTCACTGCTCATTGGTGACCGCTGCCAGACACACGTTCTTCTCTGGAATCCACTGAAGACAAATGATCAGACCAAGACAAGAAATGAGCAGGGCTCATTTCCTCTTGGTCACAGAAGTGAGTCCACATTTCTCAGCCTGGCCAATTAAATTGGAATCTTTGGTTGGGGGCGGGGGGTGGAGGCATCAGCATTTTTGCAAACTCCTCATGAGACTCTAATGTGCATCCAGCGTTCACAATCACTGACCTAGGCAACCTGGCTTCAATCTCTTTCTCCTACCACCGCCTGAGAGAAGTTTCTACTTCAGCTAGAAAGGACATCTCATTGATCCCTAAACAGGAAATAATCGATACCATTTACGAGCATGTCCCTGCCACCGTGCAGAGCAATTTTATTCATTAGCTCATTTAATCCTACAACATTATCTAGAAAGTGGTTAGCTATTGGCCCCATTTTATAGATAAGAAAACAGCCTCGGAGAGTTCAGTCAACAGCCCAAGATCATACAGTAGCAACCGGCAGAGCAATTGCCTCATTCAAGTCTAAGCCTATTTGGACGACAAATTATATTCTTGGCCTATTAGAACAGTACCTGGAACACAAGTGCCCAGTAAATGTTTAAAGAAGACTAAATGAATAAATGAATGACTAAATAAGCAAATGAATTAATGAGAATAGTGGGTAATATTAATGACCACCAACCTTGTGAGATCAATTCAGTTACTCCCTGCCTTCAAAAGAGCCCAAATCAGGACCTGCTGGCAAGTCTTCCTGCCTGAGAACCCGGGTTAGTCCAGCTAAGTCTGAAGAATACAAGCTGCTTCCACCGTAGGGATTTCCAAGGAATTAACTAGAAATGCACTCCTGCTTTGGGTTTCAGACCTTCTAAGGAGGGGTTTCTCTAACACAGTGGGGTTCTCAGACTTGAGAGTGCATCAGAGTCACCTGCAGGGCTGGCTACAACACAGATTGCTGGGACCCACACCCAGAGTTTCTAATTCAGCAGGTCTGGCCGTGTCCAGTTGACGCTGATGCTGCCAGTCCTGGACTGACCTTTGAGAACTGGAGCCCAAATGCATTATTAGGTAGTTCACCAGGGCCCTGCCATTCTCAAGGGGCAAGGGACAGGGCACCAACATGTTCTGACTATAGGGCCTCCAATGGAAACACCTTGTACAAACCCCACCGCCCCGGGCCACAAGCTAGGGATAGGGTCCTGCAGTGCACAAATACAGGCTATAGGCTTTCCCACAGTCCCTGTTTCTTGATTTATTCTCCACTTCTCTGGATTTTTTTTTTTTTTTGAGTTGGAGTCTCACTGTCACCCAGACTGGATGACAGTGCAGTGGCACGCTCTGGGCCACCGCAGCCACAACCTGCTGGGCTCCGGCCATCCTTCCGCCTCAGCCTTCCAAGTAGCTGGAACTACAGCGCTACCATGCCCGGCTAATTTTTTGATTTATTGTAGAGATGAGGTCTCACCAAGTTGCCCAGGCAGGTCTCGAACCCACGGGCTCAGGCAACCCACTCACTTCAGCCTCCCAAAGCGCGGGATTACAGGCTAAGCCACCGAGCCCGGCTTGGATTTTATTTTTAAAGCAGTCATTTTCACCAGGAGGCAAGAGCGATATTCCTTTCCAGAAAGGTAAGAATCTCAGGAGACACACAGGTAGCTTGGAAAAGCATACTGTATCATAATTTCTAGAAAGATGAGAGACTTTTTTTTTTAACTGGCAGCGAACTCATCTGAAGTGTCTTCATGGGAGGGATTCAGAGAATATTTGAGAATATAGACTGATTCTCATGGGTAGCAGGTTTAGGGCTCACTGCATGGGGACATAAGATTCACATACTTATCAGAGGAGGCATGTTTGTCTGCTTCATTACCTTTTTCTTTTAATGTGAGAAACTCTTCGAACAGAGGAGCGATCATAGCTAACAAATGCCAAAGAGGCTTCCTACTTTGTCCCAGAAAGTCAGGATCATCGTTACCTAAAATAGGAGACGTGATAAAAGGGTTGGCCAGTTCTAGCATATCACAGTGCATAGGGCCGAAAGAGATGTAATCTTGCACGGCCAGGAGGCGAAGATTCCAGAAACAAAACCAAGGGCATGAAAGGAAAGGCACAGGCTGTTATCTCCCCCACCCCCACCTTTTCAATGCTACACACGGGACTGGTACCAGATGGGAAGCCAAAGATGTTCATTCTTAGTGGCTTTGTAGATTGGGTCTCCTAGGCTTTCAAAGGGGAAACGGGGGTGCAGCAGCCTGCCTTTGATGTTTGAACTCGGGTCCTGAAATCAGAACCTCAGGCAAAAACTGTTTTTATCTCTTCCATCCTAGGCAACCCAGTTGAAAGCTCTGGCGGGTACTTCCTTTTCAGCCGTTTTCTCCATATTGTCAATTACCTCCCTGCTGAGAGAATGGAATTCCTTTGACTGGAAACAGGGGTCCCTCTTGGAGATGGTGCCAGAGATTTCTTTCTTTTCTCTTCGATTAGGTTCCTCTTAGAATCACACACCAGAAAGTGTATGTGTATCCTCTTATTTACTTAGCATTAGAAGCCAGTTATGTTTGTGTTTACAGAATTGACAAATTTGAGGGTTAATCACCTTCACCTACGGGTCAATAGGCGCATTGACCTGGAGTCTGGTTCCAGAAAGACACATTTGAAAGGAATTATTTTTGAGACTTGGTGAATAGCAGAGTTGCTTCAATGAAGTCACAGATTTTACGTGCCCGTGGGTATTGTGAGTTATATACACATACCTTACATTATCACAGTGTTCTTCAGGTTAGAAAACACTTGATCTATAAGTTCACCTTCTTCCTGAGACGTTGGCAGAAATATTTATCACCCACATACAAAGCTAGGATTTAATGCTCTCAGATACGTAAGACAACAATCACTGAGAAGGCTAGGGATTCTCTATACCACAGCATCAAGGACAAGACTTTTCTCCAGTCATGGGTTGCAGCAGACCATCAAATGGCCTGGTTGGTATCAGGTGCACCAGCTTCATAATGTCACTGTCTGGATTCAACCCTTGGATCCACTACGTATTAGCTGGTGTAATCTTGGAAAATGGATTTGCCCCTAAAGTTGAATTTTTCTTACCATAAAACAGTGATGTTAACAGTTCTTATTTCACAGATATGAGGATGAAATAAGATAATACATGCACACCTCCTAGCACGGGGTAAACACTCAGTAACTCCTAGCTGCTGTTAGTATCATTTTAAAGTATAAATCAAAAAATGCAACTTCCTCCTCAGTCAGTGGCTTCCCAGCATTTCTCGTGTAAAATTCACAATCCTTTCTTGGGCCAGTGTGGCCCAGCTGCGCCCTCTCCACCTCATCTCTCCTGCCACCTCCTCCATACCCCCTCAGTCTCACAGGCCTGCTGTCACTGCCACCCACATGAGCTCCTTCCTTCCTCTGAGCATGTACACAAGCTGTTTCCTTTGCCTGGAATGCTCAGGTCTTTGAAAGGCCTAGTATCTGCTTCATTCAGGTCTCAGTTCAAAAGCTACTCACTTGCTCAACTCAAAGCTCACTCAGAAAGGCCTTCTCAGACCACTGATCTGCTCCCTTTGTTGATGCTCTGTCTCCTGGAATGTCAGCTCCATGAGAGGCCAGAGGGAGCTTATCTTGTTTGGCCTTGTATTCCCAGTGCCTAGAACAGGGCCTGGCACATACGAGGCACTTAATTAGTATTCTTGTTAATGAATGAATTACTCTGTCTCTGGAAGTAGTGTTTCCATATCACCAGTTAGTACAGACTCTGATGCTTGCCCCTCGTGATTTCCCACACATACAGGGTTAGGCACTTCATGGCTTTGTCAAGTTGTGGCGCTGTTGGTGCCAGTGCCGCTGCCGCTGGGAGGAAGGGGAAGACGAAAGAAAGAAGAAGAAGTTGTAAAGTTCTTTAACAGATTTCACTCACTCACATTAATTTCTCATTAAGCAAATTAGTGTATTTCTGAGCTGAGCTAAGGCTCCTGATTGGCCTGTCAACCAATCACCTTCCAGAGAGAGGGTTCCCCTCTCATCCTGTGCATGCAGAACCGCCAGCAGATGGAATCACAGACTAGGGTACCACTGCCACTGCTATCGCCACCCTTGCTGCCATGCCCCAGGGAGGCAGCAGGGCCAAGCAAGGTCAGGAAAGGAAAAACCAGGCTGAGGTGGGCTGCAGAGCCAGCAAGACTAGACAAGATCAGAAATACAGGGTCGAGGCACGACAGAGGGAAAAAACAAATGGGTCAGGAGACCTATGAGTCAGGGCCACCGGCTAGCTGTGACACCCAATGTGATGAACTGAATTATGTCCCCTCCCCTTCCCCCAAAAAAACTTCTAGGTTGAAGCCCTAACCCCTAGTACTTCAGCATGTGACTCTATTTGGAAACGGGGTCTTTATGGAAATAATTAAGTTAAAACGAGGTCATTAGTGTAGACTCCCCATTCAGAATGACTGGTGTCCTCATGGGCAGAGAAAATTTGGACACGGACACAGACAGTGGGAAGATGACATGAAGCTACAGCAAGAAGACAGCCATCTAGAAACCAAGAAAAGAGGTCTAGAAGAGATCTTTCTCTCACAGTCCTCAGAGGAACCAATTCTGCTGTCACCTTGATCTCAACATCCATCCTCAGAACTGGGAGACGATACATTTATGTTGTTCAACCCACTCACCTAAGGTATTTCTTATGGCAGCCCTAGCAAACGAATACATCCAGCAAGTCAATAACCTTCCAGAGCCTCAGTTTCCATAACTGCAAAATGGGAACACCTGTCCTGCCCACCTCACAAGTTTGCTGTGGGGATTGAACGAGACTAGAGGTGCAAGACATAAAGAGGATTTCTAGCTTCACTCTCAGAGCTGGGTCCTGGGACGCTGGAATTGTGAAGTCTCAGTTTAAGGTGTGAGAGCTGGCCTGCAGCCCTAGCAATCTCCTGCTCCTAGTCCACAGGGAAGGGAGAGGAGCTTCCCTTCTCCACAGTTATTTCATGGATGTGGGAGAAGCAGAACTTGCGTGGGAGAAGGGAAAGGGAACAGAACAGAAACCGGAGCGCTCTGAGAAATTAAAAGGAAAAAAAAAGCCACACGCCAAGTCCCCGGGAGTTTTTAGGATACAGACAACACCTTTGATTTGTATGCTACTCTGCAGGTCACAAAACACTTTGGAGGTAATGGGTTCTCTTTAACCTATTTGAGGTCAGGAATGCCTCTGAGTGTCTGATGAAAGCTATGTATCCTCGACTCAGAAAAAATAACCCCTACACATAACACATGAAACATCACCCAGCAGCCCTGTCCAGCAGAACTTGCTACAATGTTGCAAATATTCTTCAGCTACACTGTCCAGTGTGGTAGCCACTAGCCTCTTGTGGCTACTGAGCACTTGAAATGTAGTATGACTAACTAAATTTTTAATTTTTGCCAGACATGGTAGCACACGCCTGTAGTTCCAGCTATTTGGCAGGCTGAGGTGGAAGGATTGCCAGAGCCCAGCAGATCGACGCTGGTGTGGCCGTGAATGTGCCACTGCACTACAGCCTAGGTGACAGAGTGAGACTCCAACTCAAAAAAAATTTTTTTTTAATTTTTTATTTTAATTTAAACATATACCTGTGGCTAGCTGGTGCTTTCGTATTAGATAACACAGTTATATACTTTTCCAGGGCAGTCTCCTGCAGCTCACCCACATAAACTCTTCTTGGTTTATAAATGGCTGTCTTCTTCCTGTAGCTTCCTACTTCATGAACTCCAGGTTAAGAACTACTTGGGATGATCATAGTGGCTTCATAATAAGTATCTTGTTTGAACTCACTAGGTACATGTATCATGCCACTTAATTGTATTGACAGCTCTGTGACACAGGTAGAATGAACATCCCCATTTTAAAGGTACAATTACAGAGGCACTGAGAGGCCTACCATCTTGCCCAAAGTCTCCCCTCCAGACCACGATGGAGGATTTTGGACTGAAACCCAAGATGGTCTCATGTGAGAACCCAAACTCTTCCCTGACTCCCTAAAGCCCTGCTCTGAGGGCTTTATGAACTAAGGCCTAAGTTCCCTTCTAAGGCCTTGATAGAAATTTTTTCTAGTTACCAGAAAAAAATAAAACCCTTTTAATTGACACTGGTGCTCATCTTCAAAGTGAAAAGCAAGGGCTTCTTCTCTTCCTGAAGCCTCCAGCAGGGTCTGTACTGAGGCCAACTTGACCCTGGTAATAAAATGGTCTTGCATTAAGGTTCATCTCTGATCTTCCCTTTGGCAGGGAGACAGTTTCCTGTTCCCTATTCACTCTGTCTGATTCCCAAGGTCAAAGAGTGCATGATGCTGGTGAAGAAACCAGGTTTCTCTATACCAGACTTCAGTCACCACAGATCATCTCCTAAATAAAGAACCTGGAAACTTCATGCTAGGAATAAGCTCTCTCTGCCTTCCCAAGAAACATGACTCCCGTTCTGGGCCCAGAAACCCCCAAACACAACAGTGCTTACAGAGCATAGAACCCACAGGGGTCCACACCATATAGGTCATCCTTCACTACAGCCTTCAGGTTTCTATGATAACCAGGCCACAAGGAGCAAAAAGCCCCAAGAATTTAATAAAACTCATTTCCACCCTACACTCTGTATCTCTTCTGATTTCTAACTTCTAGAAATCCCCCTCATTCACCAGGTATATTCAAATTTTGTTTTATCCACCTGTAATTCTACTTCCAATTCTTCCCCCAAAAAACTCCTTTAAAGGCCCAGTCTCCATGAAATCTTCTAACCCCCAGGCCTTCATGGCCCAGAATATGTTGCTTACATGTCTCCATAATACTTTTTCCACACTGCCTTGTATTGCTCTGGAGTAAGGGATCCATATCACATTCAGTTTCAAGTTGCTAACCTCATTTAGTAGAGGGCTTAACAACAAGTAGACACTCAGTAGGCTAGAGATTCGCAAACTTGTTAAAGCACAGACAGCTGGGTCCCACCCCCAGAGTTTCCGGTTCAGCAGGCCCTGGGTGAAGCCTGAGAATCTACATTTCTAATAATCTCAAATGATGCTGACTGCTGCTGGCCTAGGGACTGTGCTTTGAGAATCACTGCAAGAGATGCTTGTGGAATGAATAAAAATGTCTTACGGATTAAAATTTCCCCTAAAAATCCTATTCTCAAGGGCTCCAAAAATGTGTTTTAAAATGATCAGGATAAAAGATATTACCAATATTTATTTCCAGATAAGAAACAAAAATAGAAGCAGGAGAAAAAAGATCAGGGAGCCAGACAAAGGAAAACTAAAAATATCAGAAAAATGTTGGGGTCACATCTGGTTTCCTTCTAGCAGCCCTACCTGATAACTTCTTACGATCTGACTAGAAATTAAAAACAGGTTCATTCTTCTGACTCAACCATCTATTTAAAGATATTCTGAGTAAACACTTTGACTCAGTAGGTCCTAGACTAGCAATTTTTCATAAGAAAATTATCAGAAATGAATGTCAAAATGGTGCAGAAGGAGGGTCACTAAAGACTTGTTTAAAATAACCAGTAATTTTGGAACAACTTAAATGTTTGGCAAAAGAAACTAGGTGCAATAAATTATGGTATGTCATAAATGGAATACTACAAAACCTTTTCAAACGTTTTTATGGGGGGATATTTGTTGACACATTTGAATGAAACAACAAATAAAAAATCAAGCTAAAAAACAGTATAAACGTCATGATCTAACTTTGAATAAAATCACATACAAACCCAGACAACATAGCGAGACTTTGTATCTACAAAAAATCAAAAAATATGCCAGTCATGGTGGCATTTGCCTGTCGACCCAGCTACTGGGGAGGCTGAGGTAGAAGGATCGCCTGAGGCCAGCAGGTCGAGGCTGCGGTGGGTGAGCCGTGATTGAAAGACTGCACTCCAGCCTGGGTGACAGAGTGAGACCTTTGACTCAAAAAATTTTAAAAATTGCATATGGATATTATAAAATAGATCTAAATACAGATAGGAATAGAGCTCTATTTACTAAATTGGGAGTTCAAACAGAAATTATTTTTTATTTTTAACATTTCTATTTCAGTGACTTTTATAACAAACACAAACTGCTGTGTAATTTCTTCACAGGGTCTTTAAAAAAATGATAGTCTGTGAGAGGTTTATCCTCTCTATTTCTTCCCATGAAGGACCAAAGAGTTGAACTGATGCCTGAGCATTTTTATAAGCTTTTCCCTATACGACCCTTCACAAACACCAACACAATTTGGACTCCATTTGAAAAGCATCTGCTGCATGAACTTGCTTTCTGGGTGCTTCCTGGACCAGTTCAGAGTCAAGCCTAGCTTTGAATAACTTCTCCACACCACCAACAAAGCAATTGGCTGTGGGGGATGACATTTACAATGTATCCACTGTTACTTGGTCACCCAGCACATTGCCATTTTTCAGAAACCATGCCTGTCCCCCAGACTGGCTTTCAATAAGGTGGGCTGCTTAGCAACTGTCAAGGAATTGGGAAGATAGAATAAGGCATCCGCCAGAGATATTTTATGACCAAAATGAGCTGCACTCATGTGTCTAGTTGCATTCAAGGTAACCAAATAAGAGATAACACTCGACTATTTTTGCATCATGAGGAAAAATACTTGGCTCCTGCCCAGGAGGGCAATTACCTAAAAGTCTTGGCAAGTCCCGTGGTATGAGAAATGGTAACTGATACGGGAGTGGAAAAAAAAAAAAATCACTGACCTTCATAAATACTGATGATATGAGGATGGTTGAGGGATGACATGATCTCAATCTCTCGTCTGATGTGAACCATGTCTTGTTCATCCTTAATTTTGTCCTTACGAATGGATTTTATAGCAACCTATAAAGTCAGGAAATGAAATGTTACTTAGAGAACTAAACAGATGCAAATCAGCCATTGAGGGAGTTTGGAAAATAAATACAGATGTTACTTGTTGGCAGAACCGACAATAACCAAAACAAAACTTCGAAATACCCCCTGTCATGTCTTTCCTTTATAGCAAAAACACCCTTCTCCAGGCAACAGAAAACATCGGGTTTTAACAGTCTGGGTTTTGAGGTGGTGGATTTTTTTCACAAAGCAGAGGCTGCTTAACATGGCCAAATTCATTTACTCTTGGAATCCTTATCCCTTGAAAAAGGAAAAAAGGCCAGTTCAATGTAAAGGACACTGATTATTAAACACGGTTAGGTGAAATTGGTACCACTCAGCCTCACTGTGCAGCTGCCACAGCAGTGCCCCAAAAAATCAAAACAAAACAAACAAACAAAGAAAAAACATTACTGCCAGCTCTGCCTCAAACCTGGTCTTTTAAGAATCCAGCCTGTGCTGTGTTTATGCAACTGCTCAGAAGCCAAATCCTTCTGACATCCTTCCTCCTGCCCAAGGCACCTTCAACAGCACATGGTGTGACAAAAGGGCTCTTCTAGAGACAAATCAAGAGAGTTGACAGCTAGTCGTCTCCCTGCCCAGCTCCAGTAGATTCCAAAAGCTCAGTGCCAATATTGTCTGCAGAGACCTGCCAGGCCGACGCACAGAGCAATTATTCAGAGGAAAAGCACAAAGGAAAAGGCAATGAATGACAACAGGAACCCCATAAGGAAAAAGGTGTTTGCAGATGGATTCATCTTTGCTCATAATCGCTGGGCTCTAAGGGGGGCAAAAACTATTTGAGGGCGGGGATATCCACAGCTAACGAGGAAGCCTGCCAACCCAGTGGCTGCTGTTCAGAAAGCCTGCTCAGTGCCTTGCAGGCCCATCCTCTCGTGACCTCAATTTTCATCTCTTGAGGTGAAGTGACCTTTCCCAGAGGAAAGGGAGCTAAACTGTCCTTGTGAGTTATAAAGTCATGAAGTTATCTGGAAAAAAAATAAGCACAAGCACACCAGGACTACCCAGTGGGCCTGGCAGGTGTGTATCCACCCTCGGGGCACGTGCAGCTTCTGCCTTGCAGCCGCTCTGCACAAAGCACGATACACAGAAGCAGTTCTAAAACACAATCAGTCCATCTAGGACTCAACAAGAGCTGGGAGGCCGTTAGGATTGTTTTTGCTGTGTGCTGAGCTCCCAAAAGACAGGATAAGTCAGACCAGAAATACTCTGTATTTCTCCTTTGCGGTCCTTTTCCCAGCTGTGATTAAATCAGTATCTGTGCCTTTATTTAACTCCGCACTGGTGGGGCTCTTATTCATGCTTTATCTCCAGGCCTTAACACCATGCTTGGCATATGGTAAACCTGAGAAAACATTTAGTGCAGGCAGGCAGGTAGATAGCAAGGGAGGTAAGAAGGAGGTAGGAGTTGATGTTATTAGGTGACAGAAGCCCAGTCCAGAGAAGTGGCAGTGGCACCGGGGCCATCAAGGAGAGACCACCCCAGTTAAACAGTACCGCTGAGACAGGTATGACGGTAAAATGACCGATGATTTCTTGAACGTCAATCTTCATGCACAACCAAGGCCCATAGAAAGCAGGTATGAGACGCAGGATTCCGGGCTGGCAACCCAGAGGCAGCACCACCTTCCCTTCGCCCACGGGTAGACCCATGACTGGACAGGAGGAGGCTGCACAAACACTATTCACAACAGCAAAAACATGAAACCAACCCAGATGCCCATCGAAAGTGGACGGGATAAAGAAAAAGTACTACATACACACAATGGAATACTACGTGGCCATTAAGAACAAAATCATGGCCTTCGCAGCAACATGGATGCAGCTGGAGACCATCATACTAAGTGAACTATCACAGAAACAAAGAATGCGCAAGTTCTTACTCATAAGTGGACCCTGATCACTGGTCACATGAGCACAAGGGTGGGATCAGCAGACACTGGACACTGCTAGGGGAGGGAAACGGGGGTACATGGCAACGCACTGAGTACCTGGTCCACTATCGGGGGGAGAGAGGGCCAGCTAAAGGCCCAAACTTCACCTGCATGCAACTTACTTATGTCGTAAATTCTCACTTGTACCCTATGGCTCTAAAATAAAAATAAAATAAAAATGAATAAACTAATAAATAAAAGGAGGAGGCTGTACAGAGATGAATGAGCCTTCCAGCTTAAAGTCCCCTTTTCAGCACGGTGCCAGGCTTGGGGCTACCCTAGGCCCTCAAGCCAACCCCATTCAGTGTGCAACAAGCAAAGCCACCTTCTTCGCTTACGTCAAACGTAAAGCTGTGACTAGGAGGCTTTATTGTATCTGCGGAAGGCCCACCGCCCTGGGCGCTGTTCTTGAGGAAGCAGACAGTGAACACACACAAGCCGTGGAGGATGTGGGTGGCTGCTGGAACAACTCCGACATTCCTCCATAAGCCAGAGATGGGAGAGGGTAGAAGCCAGCCCCCTCCACTTATGCAGCAAGCTGAACTTGGCCTCAAGGAGGTCGTATTGTCAAATCACAATGGGAAGAAATTCTTTCACCAACCATGGTGGGGAGCGTACGGACATTCTAAGGGGTAAGAAAGCCCACTTGTCAATTCCTGCTACAGTCAGGCAAGGCAAGGGTCCCGGGTCCCAGTGCAATTGCCAGGGGAATGCTTCCAGCAGTTATGCCATGAAAGTGCCCAAATTCTCGGAAAACCCTGTTCGACATAAGGAAACCAAAAGGGCTCCATAAATGCTCATAACCATGGTGGCTGACATTCCACAAAAACTTCCCTCAGCCTAAGAATCTCCCACTGAAAATGGAAAAGGGGTGTATTCTGCTCCCCAGTTTCAAAAGGGTGATGGGAAGTCCAGAGGAGACAAAAGCTAGAAATCGTTTCAAACTGTGCACCTGCCAAGCCAGAGGGAAGACATTTGGTGCCAGTCCCAGAGCAAGGTGCAGACACAGTGCCAAGGGCCCGACACACCACAGATCTTTGCATCCTTCTCGTCCTCCAAACTTCAGCTTCATGCCACCCCCTCAGGGAAGTCCTTTCTCGTGGCCACCTTTCCCTCTCTATATACCCTTCCCATCTTTTCTTCGGGGCATTTCACACCAACTGAAATATCTTCCTTTTTTATGTGCTTGCTACATATTCAGCCTGTGAAGCTTGCAGAATCCAGAGAGCTAAGAATGGCTGTCTCGTTTTTAAAGCATCGCTAAGAAAAAAGAAACAAACCTGTAAACACAGCTCCTGGAAGAGTACCTGCTTCATGAAGTTGAAGGATAAACTGAGCTTGTGCACAGAGAGTACTGCATAATGACTGGGAACGTGGCTTTGAGTTCTGGTTAAAACCACTCTAGCTGTGTGACCTTGGACAGGTTATATAACCTCTCTGTGCACCAGTTTCTTCACCTGTCAAGCAGAGAAATAATAGTAACTGCCTCACAGGTCTCTGTTAGAATTACATGTCAAGTGCTTGAGAACATGCCAGAGCTGGGATAACTGTTCAATAAATGACAGCCATTTTTAACCCAGAGTGAGTGTCCAATAAATGGAAACTTCTTTTCTTCCTTTCTTCCTTGAAGCAAACTCAAATTCCTCCTGGCTCCTCAAGGGACAATAAACGCAGGTATTGGGAATGGAGACCACATTTATTCCCAAAGACCACAAAAGACAAGAGAATCTCTATCCTGGGTCTTTAAATTGTAACATCATCTGAGACATCAGAAAGCTCAGAACAGCTAGGCTGAGTGGAGCTTCACGGTCCCTGAGTCCCAATCAGGCTGAAGGGTGAACAACTCGAACCCCCAAGTCAGCCTCAAGACTATTTTATCCCATCTCCTTCTTATCATTGCCTACTCAGCTACATGGGAAAAAAATGTTCCCACTTGGAACCAAAGGTCTGCTCAAGAAACCCACAACCGCCTGAATAAATTTTGAACAGTTCATTCACTTACTCTTTTTGAACACCTACAAGGCAGTAGGCCATGCAAGAGGCAGCCAGATGCATACTGCCCCAGCCCTCAAGGTGGGAGGCGGGGTGAGGAGGGTCCTGGCAATAAGCAAAAATTACACCAAGAATTACATAATCACCCTCGTGGCTAGGGGCCACCAAGACACTCAGAGACAGGCCCCGGCACAACAGAGGACACCCCCTCTCCAGGTCTCCTCAATTCTCACATCCGCAGAAAAAAAACAGAGGTAAGGAAAGGGCCCAGCAGGAAGAGATGACCAAATGTCTGAAGTCTCACACCCTCCTCCCAAAATAATACCATTTGTTCTTGCACAAGTCAGAGCATGCGGAGCAGGGAACTCAGGTGTTTGAGCCCGACACACAGAGCAGCCGCTTTCATAAATGCTCCCAAGTCTAGACGGCACCGTGTGCCTTATAAAACGGTCTGCTCTGACACAAGGCCACCCTCTCTAGCTTAACGTTTAAACCTTCTGCAGCAGCAGGTTTGGTGGCAGAGCTGTGAATTCTGCCCTGGGGTGCCTGCCTGTTGAAGAGGCAAACTCAGCCCAGCCAATTCCCATGTCTTGTTAAATGGAACAGGCTGGCCCAAGCTCCTCTTTGGGGTTGGCGGGTTTTGTTTTTTTTTTCCTTTTTTGAATCATCACCAAAAGCCACCTGCTCTGAGTGTCCTCTTCCACAGCGGCTGGCGACATAGGCAGGGCTGGGGACAAAAAGTAGAGAGTGAAAGCTCAGACTGTTACTAGCTGGGTGGCCTCAGGCAAGCCCAGACCTCACAGGTCTCAGTTTCCTCATCTGAGAAATGAGGTCAGCATCTCCTCCTTCTTGGAGTTGTGAGGATTGGAAAAAATGTCAGTAAAGTGGCTAGCACGTGGAAGGGCAGGGATTGCAAGCCACACTTAAGGAATGATAAGCCCACAACACATCACACCAGAGGTCTCTCTCCCCACCAGCCACACACATCTTCCTCCTCCTCCCCACAGTGGCAAGAACAGTTAAAATTAATGTCCAGCCAGTCCCAGGGAGGCTGTGGAGAGAGAGGATGCCTGTGTGGAACAGGACCTGCTCTGGAGTGTGTGGGGAGTCTGGGGGTTGTGTGTATTTGAGATTCTAACCAAGAGAATCACTGCCCTCTTCCCTCCCCCAGCTTACTCCCCAGATGCTCCTTCATTGACATAGTCAGCCTGCAGGGAGTTTTCTAGAACAGTGCCTCTCAAACAGGAATCACCTGGGCATCTTGTTAAAATGCAGATTCTGAATCCGTAGATCGAAGGTGGGGTCTGAGATTCTGCACTTGTAGCAAAATCCTAGGTGATACCAGCAATGCTGATCCAGGGATTGCACTTTGAGTAGCCAAGTCTTAGTGTTTTTTCTTTGGCCCTGACATCTCAACATTTCAAAACCAGTGGCAATATTCTCTTTCTTTTTTTGAGCTGGAGTCTCATTCTGTCACCCAGACTGGAGTGCAGGAGCACGCTCCCAGCCACCGCAGCGTCGACCTGCTGGGCTCCGGCCATTCTTCCGCCTCAGCCTTCCAAGTAGCTGGAACTACAGATGCGCGCTACCACGCCTGGTTAATTTTTGATTTATTGTAGAGACGAGGTCTCGCCAAGTTGCCCAAGCGGGTCTCGAACCCGTGAGCTCAGGTAATCTACTCACCTCAGCCTCCCAAAGCACTGGGATTACAGGCTGAGCCACCGAGCCTGGCCTAAAATCAGTGGCAATAGTCTTAATAATAACAGAAGGCTGAGGTGGAAGGATCACCGGAGCCCAGCAGGCGAGGCTGCGGTGGCCGGGAGCAGCCACTGCACTCCAGTCTGGGCGGCAGGGTGAGACTCCAACTCAAAAAAAATAATAATAATAATAGCATTTCTTATGTGTTAATCATGTGCTATTAGATATTATCTCATTTGATCCTACCTGCAACTCCATTTTGTAGATGAAAAGAACATCGAGACCTAGGAAGCAAATATTGCTCAAAGTCATACAGCTTGTAAAAAGAAAAAAAAATGGAGCTAGAACTTGAGCCCAGAGGCTGCTGTTTCTCGAGGTTGTGGATAAAGTCGGGATGAACAGCACAATCACAGGTGACATAATCTCTTGGAGGGTCCCAAAGGGTCTCGAAAGCCTCGTGAGACAAGCCCCTCCATGCAGATGAAGGTTTGGGGGGGGTCGTATTTGAGGTCTGAAGAAACTTGGTCATAAACACGGCATTAGCATCACTTAGGGAGAACAAGTTTGCATCCTAGTCCCAGCAACAAGAGCTGGCAACGTCCCTGCCATTCACAAGGTGTGATCTCACACCCGGCCACGTTCCACAGGAGCTGCAGAGCACGGAGTCAGAGGCAACACAGGGGACCTTTTCTTACCAAGGGGTCCAGAGGCCGCCTGCCGCCGAAGCAGGCAGCCAAGTTCTGCGGAAGGCCAGTGTGAGGACGCCCTGCCCCGTCTGGGAGATGGCAGAGTAAGGGCAAGGCTCAGCCTGCTGCGACATACAGCTCCCAGGATCACCAAGTGGCTTTCCTCAGAAAGGGTCTGCCCACGAAGATCACCAAGATGCCCCCCGGTGGGCCATCTTGACACAAGAGCCTCTCATTAATTAAATAACTCCCAGCTCTTTGTTGGGGGGTAGGAGGCCTAGCCAACTCAAGACAACATCCCAGCAAATTGCCAGGATGCAACAG
The DNA here is from genome assembly GCF_000164805.1 of Carlito syrichta. Taxonomy (NCBI): domain Eukaryota; kingdom Metazoa; phylum Chordata; class Mammalia; order Primates; family Tarsiidae; genus Carlito; species Carlito syrichta. The sequence goes on from NW_007225824.1 coordinate 204,114, forward strand.
GCCAGCTCCGCCTCAGGGCCCACGGGCCTCTTCTTCCCTTCCTCTTTGGCCTGTTGATGCATGTCTTACATGGATGTTTTTTCAGACAGAAGCAGGTTGGAAGCCAAGAGCTGTGTCAACGGGCTCTAAGGAGAGGCGGCAGATGCCAGGGAACGCAGCTTGTACAAGTAGGAGCTTTCCCTTCAAAGAGTGGCATCCCTCCATGGGCCACCACCAGCCCTTAAATCTCATAAGAGCTTCTGAAAATGTAATCTTCTGTGACTCCATTCTCAATCCTCTATTTCCCAAAACTCCTCATAAAAGAGATGATGACACGGACATTTCTCCTGCCGTGAAAAATGCATTCTATTTTCAGAATTTAAACAGCAAAGCAGACTTAAGCTTCTCTGGGCCGGGCCCTTCTCAGGAGGACCTCAGAGAGGGCCGGGTCATTTTATCTACAGGGACAGTCACTCCTTGTTCTCTAAGGTCTACCCTCACCCTTCCCTGCTTCAAAGACTCAGCTTAGAATGTCATTACTGCAAGTGGTGATGCCGCGAGGGAAGTGGAATTAGTGACTAAGGAATCCCAGGCAGATCTATACTCCCAGCATGGCACTAGGGTTTGTAAACACAAGATAGTGGCCATGGCTGACCGGGCAAGAACCAAAGGAGTAGTTAAAAGAGGCCAGTGGAAAGTTCACACCAAGTGGCCATGCCAAGAGTAAGCCACGCCCACCCGCCTGAAAAGGACGGTCAGAGGCTCCGAGTGAGCTTCTTCCAAAGGCCACTCAGCAGAGTCCCTGCATCAGATCCCCTGAGTGGGGGGAAAGCGGGAAACCGATTATTAAAATGCGGATTCCTGGGTCCACCCTAGACCTCATGGAGAGAGGGAGGAGGAACCTGGTATCAGCATTCTTTACAACTTCCCAGGTGATCCTGCTGCACTCCGAGGTTTCAGAACTGTCATCTTAAAACAGAGAAAATGTGGCCCTGACTGCACATCTATACAAAGGGGAATTAAAAACAAGCTTCCTTGAGGTGGCTCGGTGACCCGACTCAATTTAACCAACAAATGGAAAGTTTGCTCCCAACGGCCATCTCCCTGGTCCTAGCCTGAGGCGGGCCACGGAAGCTGGCTGTGGACTTGACGAAGGATTACTTCACAGTCTGCACACAACCCTGAGCATGAAAAAGCCTCTGGGAACACAAGAGATGCTAACATAGGCAAGTATCAGTCAAAGAAAGACTGAAAGCTCAAGGCTGTTTAGCTGAGACCAGCACTGCCAAGCAGTTTATTTTTGGACTTACATGTTTCTGAAGCCAAGCACAACACCAAATCAGAATTCTCAAGTGCGACTGTTTTTCTTCCAGGTTACGACTGTCCTGGAGGGAGGGAAAGGAATGGGCCAGAGGGCCGAGGTTACAGTCTCAGTTGGACAGCCTCAGCTGGTAGCATCTGATCCCTCTGACACTGTTTATAACAAGGCTTGGATAAGCTTAAGATTGTGCAACTTCTATTTGTCAACCTCCAGACCCAGCAGAGCCCGAGCCAGAACCGTTATGAAAGCCAGCATCGGCACCCTGGGCTTGTCATCAGTCAAAGCAACAGACTGAGGCTTCTCCTACAAGGAGAGGTACTCAGGTGATCATGCCATAGGCGCAGTTTCCTCATCTGCAAATGAGGGTGATGAGAGTTCCAACCTCACAAGGTTGACGTGGGAATATATCCGATCATGTGTATGATGGAAGGTGGACAAGGCAAACGGTAACGATGGCAGAAGCCCTAATGAACCCCGCCATCATCAGTAAATATTGGAGCCATGAGGACCTTCGAATGTTCTATGCCAACTTTCTCATGTTACAAATGAGGAAATTGAGTACCAGGGAGGTTAAAGTCCAGACCCAAGTTCGTGAAGTTACGGGCAGCCCTGGGATCACAAGGAGAGCATCCTGAGGGATTCACACAGCAAGCAAAGAGTCTTAACCAAATACTAATGCACAGCTAGCAGCAGGGCTGAAACTGCCGCAGAAAGGCTCGCCACTTAGATGGGAGGCAGGCCTTGGCTGCAGCCAAGTCACCAGAACTGCTGTATTATTGATAAACCAAGATGGGGAGTGACAGATACTCCTAGAGCACAGGCCAACTATAGCCTGTTTTGCAGCCTGGTGCATTATCCTACCTCCTCCCATCCCACAAAGCTCTGCTGGGGACACTGTCTTCAATTCAATTCCACCTAAACCTTGCTCCGGTTTCTGAAGCCTGATTTGATATCGCACGTGAATAAGTATACTTGGGAGGTTTGTTTTTTGGGTTTTTTTTTTAATCTCATTATTTCTTCATTCATTGCAAATATTGCTTTTTATTTATTTATTTATTTATTTTTTGAGTCGGAGTCTCACTCTGTCGCCCAGACTGG
>NW_007225824.1:206644-228424 GCF_000164805.1 Carlito syrichta
CACGCCCAGCTGATTTTTGATTATGTAGAGATGAGGTCTGCTGCCCAGGCGGGTCTCGAAACCCACGGGCTCAGGCAATCCACTCACCTCAGCCTCCCAAAGGCGCGGGATTACAGGCTGAGCCACTGAGCCCGGCTAAATATTGCTTTTTAAATATTAACTTCAGGCTGCAAATGAGTCACTCACCTTGGGATCAATGAACAAGGGACACAAAAGACCTAAGAAGCAAAAATCACGTCCAAAAAAAAAGGAAATTAGTCAATTGAATTTAGCTGGTCCAGGAGAGCAGAGCAACAACAACAAAAAGGTTGTAATTTCTTAAGATGGTAAAATAGAACACGCATAAAAAGAGGCATGACTTTCCGTTTCATTTTACATTTGAATCGGGGTGGCTTTATAGATAAGTGAAAGAGAAGATTCTTCAGAAGTTATTTTTATCCTGACAGAATCTCTTTTATTAAGGTAAATGATTTACAGCAATTAGGTAATTGGGTATGCAGAGACTATCATGGGGCGGGGGGGCAATGGTGCAGGCTGCAGCCTGTCCCCCACAGCCTCTGGAGAGCCCTTGGCAGCCTCCAAGGCCCCATCCATCTCTCCTAAGCATCCTTTTCCTTCCAAGGGAAGAGCCCACTGTCCATTATTCAGAGTTAAGAGGCTGATCCCTGCTTCACAGCCCACCGCAAAAGCTGCCTGGAGGCTGTCAGCTCCCTCATTAGTGCTCCACAACCTGCCTGGATGCTAAGGCACCTCCCGCTGCAAACATGCAACGACAGCCTGGCCCCCAAGGAGTGCGTCCAGCCTGGGAGGGCAATTTCTGCCACCCCATTACATGGGTGAGTATTATCCAGTGCTCAAGGGTCAGTTCCTGCCCTCCAGGAGACCGGGTCAGGGTCTGTGGTCATCATAGAGGCCAGAGGAGCAGCCTGGGGGGGCGGGTGTGCTCATGCCCCTGGACGTTTGTATTTGTCACTTTCTCCGCCAGCATCCCTCCATCCCTATCCCCTGCAACAAACTTTTTCACCTTACCAAGTCCTCCACATCCATCCACTGCAGGCATGACCCATCCCCTGCACTGAGCCCCGTAATGCACGTAAGCTCACCCACCACAAATTGTAAGTTTCATTTGCACAGAAGCTTTATTCACTATGGCATTTCCAGTGCGGAGTAGGTGCCAAATGTATTGTATCCACACAAAAACCTGCTGCTGAAATGGGCCCCAAATAGTAAAAAGGACCCTTAAAACACATAAAACCATAGTGGGACACCCGATCATTCCACCCAACCTAAACCAAAGCCCCCTGAGACAGAGGCTGCTTCTCCTGCTCATCTCGGTGTTTTTTTTTTTTTTTTTTGAGTTGGAGTTTCACTCTGTCACCCAGACTGGAGTGCAGTGGCCGCTCCTGGCCACGGCAGCCTCGACCTGCTGGGCTCCAGCGATCCTTCCATCTCAGCCTTTCAAGTAGCTGGAACTACAGGCGCGCTATCACGCCTGGCTGATTTTTTAGTTTATTGTAGAGACGAGGTCTCGCCAAGTTTCCCAGGCGGGTCTCGAACCCGCGGGCTCAGGCAATCCACTCACCTCAGCCTCCCAAGGCGCGGGATTACAGGCTGAGCTGCCGAGCCCGGCTCTCCTGCTCATCTCAAGGATTGAATCCCTTCTCGTCCCACAACCACTGAGCCTGAACTTCCTCAGCTCTCAAATAGAGATAACAGTGCTTGCTCCAGAGGGGTTGAAGGACGATTCATCGGAACAACTAACAGTCATCATCATAATGACCAGCCATCAAGCTCTCTGGTGTGCCAGGCACCAGGTACCTTTCTCTTAAACCTCTCACCTCTCATTTATTAAATGCTTGCAAAATCATTATTATTTCTGCTTTCTCAATGAATATAAATTGAGTCTGGGGGAGGTGAAGTGACATGCCCTAGGACACACAACTAATAAATAGGAGAACTGGGTCTCAATAAAGCCCAGAACCACAGTCTTAAACTCTGAAGCATGCTGGCAAAGCAGTCGGCGTAGTGCCTGGGACACAGGAGTGTTTGATAAATAAGAGCTGAACCAGAATCTCTGGACATGAAGAGGCCCATCAAGGCCACACTGCCTTGTCCCCACCCGAAGTCCTTTTTTAAGCTTTTAAACCACTTCCATCTTCAAAAGCACACCTATCAGTTCCTTCCTGCTTTCTCTGGGGCCAGCTGAGGCAGTCGGGCAAAAAGACAGAATTGGATGGGAGGGTCTGGGCGGAATGTCGCTAAAATGATGTGGTAATGAATCAACTCCCCAACAAGCAGTTTGGGAAAATCTGCTCCAGATAAGGCGTTGACCCAGTCCTGTCAAACGTGACCTAGAGCTGCCCTTCAAGCTGCCTACAATCCAATTGGATAGGGCAGTGGATGCTGGGGCTCCTCCCTGCCAGGCCTGGATTCACCTTCCCCTGGAGCACCCTGACTTCACTCTGGGAACTACCCCTCCCCCTAATACAGTTTTAAAGAGATCCTCAGTCAAGACCCTTCTCCCACCCCATGCCAGCAGGTAGGCACAGGACTTCAGAGTTGGCCCAGGAAACACTCTTTAAGACTCTAAGGCCATTCCCAGCAAAGCACTCTTTTGTGAGAACACAGACAAATGCATGCACGTGTGCAGAGGTGGGGCCTCCTATGCTCAGTTCATTTTCCCAGGGTCTCCACCACTCCTTTCTCACACTGTATGGCTTATACCCGGTCATCTCCATAAAATGGGTGAATGACTAGGTGACTTGACCAGTAGTAGTCAAAATGTTCAGGGCCCACTCAGACGTGATTTTTACAATAACTTTTTCTCACACCATAAAAATTCCATATTAAATTATCATGGGGTTTTTCCCCTTCTTTGGTGGAAGGGATTCAGTAAAGATAGCTTCGACTTGCTTTGCACAAAGGTGCAAGAAGGCCTGCCATATTCTCTGCCAAATAATGTTCACACCTACAAAATATTTACCAGTCACTGTCTGAGAAAGCTGAATCACAAACCAACAAAAGGGAGGGTCATTTCTGGTCAATACCCCAGACGTCGCAAGCAGAGATCGCAAGGCAGGAACCGTAACTGCCTTGTTCACCGCCTCGATATCTAGGAGAAAATCTGGCATGACAGCAGCCTTTCAATAAATACTTGTTGAATTAAAGTGAATCAGAAATGATTTCAGGCACAGTGGTGTGTTCCTGTAATCCTAGCACTTGGGGAGCCCGAGGCAGGAGGATCACTTGAGCCCAGGAGTTCAAGACAAACTGGGCAACATAGCAAGACCTTGTCCCTACAAAAAATAAAAAAATTAGCCAGACATGGTGGCTTATGCCTATAGTCCCAACTACTCCGGAGGCTGAAGCGGGAGGATCTCCTAAGCCCAGGAGGTCCAGGCTGAGGTGAGCCATGATCATGGCGCTGCATTCCAGCCTGGGTGACAAAGTGAGACCCTGACTCAAAGTAAAAAAATAAAAGGATGAATATTCCACATCTTAATTTTTATAAGAACTACTCCTTTCTTACCTATCCTTGCTACCACCAATCTGGCACAGTATCTACAAGTTGCAGAAGTCAGACAGTCTACGTGGATTCCACTCTGGTCCATGCACTTCTGCACTTGTGGATAAGACCACAAACCCACAAAGGCAACACCATGTTGTATGAATGGCCCCATTACCCCATGAGACATTTGCAGGAAAGGAAGCCCGAAACCAAGAAAAAGAACACTCCAAGGTCCCACAGGTCATCAAGTCCATACCCAAGTTTCAACCCAGGTTTGTGGATTCTGTGGCCAATGCTGCTTCTGCTGGGCCACACCTGCTTCCACATTTTGTCAAACCTATGAAACCACGTGGTAAAGAAGAAACACTCTTAGCCCTGGCATTGTGATGCCTCCTTTCTCTGGAGTTTAAGTCTTGGGGAAAACTAGCTCAGATATCAGGTTGTTCAGATGTTGCGGGAGATCTGGTCAGCAAGCTAATCAGAACAACTTGAGTGTGCAGCTAAACGAGGACACTCCCTCCTGGATCAAGCACTGCCTCGATGGCAGTACTTCATAAGAACCATTCCCTTACAACAAAACTGTCAAATCCAGCAACCACAGGCCAGAAACATCCCCCCAGAACCCCGCCAAGCTGCTTTCTGATTTACTGTACACACAAATACCAATATTCCCCAGATGTTCTCCATGTAAAACATTTGGTTTGAGACGCAGCTCTTCTTTCCCAAAAACTCTTACATTTGTTTAATGGACTCATACAGTTCAGCTAAAATATCCTGGAGCAGACATCTGAAGCCAGCCCGGCTCTACAGCGAGCATCCCATCTGCAGAAAAGACGAACAAGTAAATAAGACAGTCCTTCCCAAGATTCATGCTCCCCGCATCTTTAAGCAGGTCATAAAATGTAAGCTATGAACGGATAACAATGCAAGCTCCTTTCAAGTGTGTTTCTGAGTCCATCTCAGTATTAATCTAAGGCTGATGTTCCAATAGAGACTGCGTCTGGCATGCTAAAGAGGGGACTCAATTCTGGACCTAGCTCACTCAAAAAAGAAGTTTAAAAATCTGTCACTTGAGCAAGCTAGAAGACTGAGGTAAAGGTGGATTTTTCCTGGTTTCAATTACACAAATCATATATAGCAACAGCTCCTTTATCCCCAAACCACTGTCCCCTCACCTGTAATGTTAAAACACAGGTAAGAGGCAGTAAAATTAGAAATGCACTTGACCTTGAGTCAAGAGACCCTGTTCAGTCACATACTGACTGGACAGCCCTATTTCCCCAAGGTAGCTCATCCCGTTACACAAGAAAACAGAACTTCACCAGATTCCCTGCCGAGGCCCGCTCAGTCCCCAGGATTGTATGGGGAAGGGAAACAAGCTCTTAGAAAAGCCACCCAAAGAAATGCCACAGGATCCATGCACAGACCCTCTGCAGATGGTCACCCATAGTTTTCCTGCTAATACAATTCTAACAAGCTCAGTCACAGCAAATCTGTAGGGAAGCTGGGAAAATGGGACTAGAAAACTGCCAGACACAGCCTCACTGAGGAAATCAAGACATGACAACTAACTTTACCTTTAACCTTTAACTTTTCTGTGTCTGGTGCGTTTTCCATATTGAGCACGCACCGTTTTTGCTATAGGGACAAGAAGGATTTTGCCTTTTAAAGGTCACAAAAAGGAAAGGAAGTTGATGCTGGAGAAGATCAACAAACTATAAACAGCAAACGTGAGAACTCCAAACACAGCTTTGAGGCTCATTTAGGGAAAGTTACCCAAAGTCATCAAGTAAAGGTTTTAACTACCTCCAAGGTACTTTGTTTTAAGAAGGTAAGAAAGTGTGCATCCACTTGAGAAAGATTTCCTTAAGAAACACCTACAATTTTTAAGAGGTTTGGCTCTTAAATGAATGAACTTCAATTATCTGGAAAAACAGACTTCTATTTAGAACTCTCTATTATAACTTATTAGTATTTCCACTTAACCAAGCATCAGATTGGCCAGTGTACCCCATTCCCCTGACTGGGGCTCATGGCAGGTTGAACACTACAGATTCCTAGGCTACTCTCTGCTCTTCCCACACCCTTCTCTTCAATCAGCCAGCTATTCACTCCACCCCAGCCAAGTCTCCTGCCTCCAATATGGTGCCTCTATGGTCCACGGAACACCTCCCACAGGGCCAGAAAATGGTGGCTCCACGGTACCCACCCCATCCTATGGAGCAAAAGCCCAATTTCAGACTTGGGTCTACTCTCGTCATGGCCAAGAAAAGGCAAAAATGCAATCGGATAACACAGAAGTATGCCCAGGATTGTGTCTGACACACACTGTACGCTGCACAAATGCTTGCTACTCTTATCATCTTAGTATGATGAACACGCAGGCCTGATGCAGAGATGTTTGCAAGTAAGTACACCACAATGAGACCTTCAAAATCGGGGGCTGAGAGGAAAATGTTGGGAGCACAGCAAGAAGGGACTGGGAGAAGGGGAGCAGCTGTAGCCTCTTTTTGAGAGGCCATTTCAGGTCACCCCACTAACAGAAGTCCCTCAAATGTACTTCTGTAGCCCCCAGGGAACTGATTTTGCAGGATGGAATTATTTCCCTGAAGTAAACAGGCAGACAAAGGTCACCACAACTGGGGCCTAAAACGAAAACAAGTTGGCTGCCGCTTCACGGGCAGCCTGTGATGCAACACAGCAAAAGGCTTCGGCCTAGGTCCAGTGGAACGGCTGTGGATGCACCAGTCCTAGGAAGAAAGCACACTGGGGGCGAGGGGGGAGGAGGGGACTCACCTTCCTGTGAGCAAGATCCCAGCTTGGCAGATGGGGACACCTTCGGAAGCGCAGACCTATCAATCTCTGCTATCAGCATGCCCTAGTCAGGGGCTCAACCCTGGCAGTGCATTACAATGACCTGGCATCTGTTTAAAGATACTGATACCTGGGCCTTGTCCTCAGACAGCCTTGTTTAGTTAGCCTAGGGAACAGTCAAGATGTCCGTGTTTTTAAACAGTCCCCAGGTTATTCTGCTGCCCAGCGGGAAGAGCCCACGGGGGGGGGGGGGGGGTCACATGATCCTGAGTTGTTAACTCCAGTGCTATCTTGCTGACTTGAGAAGATCGGTTACTCCTTCTGAGCATCAATTTCTTTAACTGTAAGGCGAGAATAATCGTCACTATCTGTCCCAGAGTGGCAGTGAAGATCACACAAGATAGTGGGCATAATCTGCCTCATTTGGTGTGTCTTGCCCAAGGCACACACGAAGCAGTCTCTACGTGTTAACTCCTCTCCCTGTCGCTCTTCTCTCTTCAAGGTTTTCCATGTGGATTGGCAACTCCCAAGTCTAAGGGGTTTCCTGCCTTTCTAAGTGGTTAAAAAAGAGTAAGGAGGGGCGCACACCCTTCCTGAGAAGCAGGCAGGAATGAGAATGCTGACAAAACAGGTTGATGGACCCCTACTACACATAAAACACACACACACACACAAACCCTACGGGGTGAAACAATGAAACTATGTAAAAGTTGGGTCACAAGCAGCAAACTGAGAGAAAACCCAGTCTTTAAGATTTGCTTTGCTTTGCTTGTCTAGAAGAAAACTTGTTTTGCCTGTCACACTTTCTCGGGAAGCCTCTGCTGTGACTCTGTCTCCCCTAGAAGGCCTGGTCTTATTGCCTGGGGCACCATACATGGCCAGTGAATAGCAGACCCAAAGAACATCTGCTGAATAACTGTGCCTCTAAACAAGCATTTCATACATATACCTGAATGCTAATTCCAAGCAACTGGCAGCAAAGGATTAACAAGGGACACTGGGCATTCTGGAGGAGCTGCCCAAGCAGCCACGAGCAGCAGGACTGCAGAAGTTCAGGGTTTGAATCCACCTACGAGGAGTGTAAACGTGAGCAAGTGACTTAACTTTCTGTGCCTCCGTTTATCCACCTGTCAAGTGGGGAACAGTAACGGCATGCACCTCCTAGGGTTACTGTGAGGATAAATTCAAGTCAGTGATAACACACTTAGAATAACACCTGGCACATAATCACTGCTATGCACTTGCTTGTCATTATTATCACTCCATGACAGAATAGCAAGAAAAGAGACCACAAGCTTCAGGCCAATATAAGTGTCTTCCATTCATTAGCAGAGAAGGTGTGGACTGAGGACAGTGGGTTGGGGCATCCCCAGATGAATACAGCAACAGCTTCTCATTATCCAGAGCTGTGTTTCTCAAAGCACAGGCCACAGACCTCTCCCATCACATTCACTTAAGCTGAAATGCAAAAGATACTCAGGTGTCCCTAAGTACCACCCCAGCCTTGCTGAATCAGATTCTCTGGGGTGAGTGCCAAGGATGGTGCACTTTAAAAGGCACATGCAAGAGATTCGCATGTCCCCAAAGACTTAGGAACCACTGGACTGAATACATGCCTCAACTAGAGGCATTCTTAACTAGAGGCATTCTTTTTTTTTTTGAGTTGGAGTCTCACTCTGTCGCCCAGACTGGAGTGCAGTGGCTATTACCGGCCACCGCAGCCTCGACCTGCTGGGCTTAGGTGATCCCTCCGCCTCAGCCTTCCAAGTAGCCAGAACTACAGGTGTGCGCTACCGCGCCTGGCTAGTTTTTGATTTATTGTAGAGACAAGATCTTGCCAAGTTGCCTGGGCGGGTCTCAAATCCGTGGTCTTAGGCAATCCACTCACCTGGGCCTCCCAAAGTGCTGGGATTACAGGCTGAGCCATCGAGCCCGGACTAGAGGCATTCTTAACTAGAGCCCACATCTGTTTGCTCACTGCTACATCCCCAGAGGCTCAGATAATGGCCAACCTGTAGTCCACGCTCAGCCAATATCAGACAAATCCATTCAACAGTTGCAACTCTATTAGTACTGTTTCCATTTTTTTGAAGGCCCACTATCAAGTACATGGAAAGCAATGCTGAACTGGACAACTTCATTCATTCTAAAAATCTCTCCTGGGTGCTTACTACATACCGGACACCGTTCCAGATACTGGAGATACAGCAACCAGGATGAATGAGGTGTTTAGAGATACTTATAGATCGTACTAAGTGTTCAGGAGCTAGTAAAGCAAGGTAAGGGGCCAAGCCTGTCCCCACCCTCATTCAACTCGGCATATAGAGCACCACTGTCCTGGCCAAAAGAATGTTCTGTGATCATGGAAATGATCTGTTCTGCACTACCCTATTGTAGCCACGAGCCACATGGGGCTACCAGGCATGTAAAATGTGGCTGGTACAACCAAGGAACTGAATTTTTCATTTGACCTGATGGTCATTCATTTTAATTTTAATCGCCACATGTGCCCATACTAGACAGTGCAGGTCGAGAGGCAGAGAGAGAGAGAGAGATGTGAGCTGGAAATTACAACACAAGGCAATATGAGCCATGAGGAGGGGCGAAGAGAGCACCATGTGCTATCAAATGCCTCTCACCCAATTACCAGATGCCCTAATGTTCTCTGGCTCTGGGAATTGAAAGAACAAGGTCAGGTACAAGGCATTGTGCTTGGGCTGGAATTTTTATAGCCCATGATCAGTCGGAAAATGGTATGCAGCCCGGCCAAGCCCCAGAGACTGCAGCTCAAGACCACACCATCATCTGCAAAGCCGGGCCACAGCTGCCAAAGTGATCTCTTTCTTCCCCGTCACTCTGTTGATGGTCATTTTGTCCTTGGCTAGAACGTCCCACTGGGCTGGAGATACTGCACGGATTTTATGAGATTTCTTCGCTTGAAGCCTAAGTACGAATACAAGCCTCCTAAATTCCACCGGAAAACTGGTGGCTAATCCAAACATTTCATAAAATTAGAACTCATTGTGGAGCTGAAAGGAATTCAGACTGTGCCGCCACCAGAGAAATGCAAAATATTTGTCATAATTTTTTCCTTCATGAGCTGTTTTAAGAAGCAAGTGCTTTTTCTGCTTGAAGCAAAAGGATAAAAGAGAGAGGGTTTTTGTTTTTGTTTTTGTTTTGTTCTCTCTGTGGTTTGCAAAAAACACCACCAGATGAAAAAGTGAGGAATCCGGCCTGACTCTAATCCCTCAACTAGCAGGGATAATAATAAGCCTTCCCAATCTCAGCTGCCTCTTGCCTTTTTAAAGATAGTGCTTTTCCTAGAACACGGGACTTTGGCTCATTTATTTTCTTCTTAGGATTCAGTCCTAGAATTTCGATATCCTGAAATTCCAGTAGCAAAAGAGATATTGCAATCCTTCATGTATGCATGTGTGCCAACAATATTTATTGCCAGGCACTGTTCTAGGCACTTGGGATATTTATCAGTAAGCAAAACTGAAGCAAACCCCTGCCTTGGTGCAGCTTGTCTTCTAGCAGAGGAAGACAAACAAGAGAATTCAGCAGCTGCTGCTCTGAAGCAATGTGGGAACAAGCCATGAAGACTCACAAAATGCAGTTTCTGGAAGGGGCTGGAATGTACGCCACAAGGAAGCAGGAACCTCGTCTGTCTCATCGTCACCGTGTCCCTATCATCCAGAGCAGTGCCTGACACAGAACAGGCACTCAGTACATATCTGCCGAGTGAATAATGAATCCTACAACAAAAATCTGGCCGAGAGCCCTCATCCTACAGAAAAGCTGGTTGAAGCCATGGAAGGGACATATCTTGTCACACAGCTTAAGTAGTGACAATGGTGGAACCAGCACCCACATCTCCTGACGACACCCCCAGACTTATAAGACTCCACAGTCATTCAATAAATATTTAGTGCATTCTTACTGTGTGCCAGGCACTGAACTAGACACTGGGAAGATAGAAATGAATTAGACACAGAATGACTAGGGTCATGGAACTGAGTCAGTCCCTCAAATTGCTACTTTCACAACATGGAGACAACTTCTCTGAGTCTTCTTCTCTGAGTCTGTGGTCCAACAGGTGCCCAGCATCCTGCTGTATCGGGGAAGCACCAAAGCACAAGTTCTCATGCTCTGTACCCATGAGAGGCCATGGGGCTCAATGGCTATAACTCTGAACCCTGAAGTCAGACAGCCTAGCCCTAAATCCCAGCTCTGTGACTTTGGGCATGTCATGGGATCCCTCTAAGCCTCTGCTTCCTCCTCTGCAAAATGAATGTGACAATAACACAGGTTCAAAGGCGAGAAAGTATGTAAAGTAGTCAGAACAGTGGCTGGCACCTACCACTCAACAAACGTTTCCTGCTCTTGTGACTGTCAGGGGAAGGATCTGCCCTCTGCTTTGACCCTTCCTGCACAATCAAGAAGGCGGAAAGGACTCCGATGGTGGAGATTTCCACTTCATTCCCCTCTCCTCTAGGATTTCTGCAACCAGCTGCTTGCACACTCACGTTCCCTCCCTGAGCACTGCCTGAAACATAGAGAGCCGCCAGGCATGAGAAAGGTGCAAAGCAGCATTGCTTCTCAGAGTAAGTGCCTTTCCAGGCAAACACATCTAAAGCTGGGCTCTGCTCCGCCAGGTAAACAGAATATTAGCTTCTTTCCTCCACTGCTTCTGCTAGTTGAAGAAAGAGCTCGCTTTCAAATCTACCAAGAACCACACAAGGTAATTAAGTTGCATCAAAGACCACTGAGAGCTTTTCAAATTTGTTGCCATCTCTTTTAATTGATACAGAGAAAGCCAAGGCTGCATAATAGATGTGCTTAATGCGAAGTGATGAAACTCTGAGAGATGAAAACAGAAAGAAAAAAATACAACAGAAAATCAGTCCCCTTAAGTGAACCAACAAAAAGGGTTACTTGTGGACCACAAAGACTGAGGACCTACAAATGGCAAGGGTTAGATGCTCATTCTAGAATCAAGCAGTGAGCAATATCTTATTCTCTGTTGTCTCCCCCAGTGCCTAGCACAAAGCCTGGCACAGAGGAGGAGCTCAACAAATATTCCAATACACATTATAAACCTGCTTTAAAGTGACAGAGATATTTCTACTCCTTCTCGGGAAGCAATTCAGGGTCGTAGTTTGGAGCTCAGGCAACCATGGGTTGCATTCCTGCAATCATCCCCAAGTTACAAATAGTGTGGCCCTGGACCTCAGTTCCCTCAGTGACAAAGAGGAGACAGCAACAGCATCTATGTCACAGAATGGGTCTGAGAGTTCAGTGAGCTGATATAGGCGACATTCTCAGCCCAGGGCCTGGCACTCAGAAAGTGCTCAGGAAAAGTTAGCTTTATCTGTTCATCCTTCATGATGAAATTGTAGTAAACATATCAGTCAAGTCTTCCCTTTAAGTGAAACTGTCAAAAAGATCCCTCCCCCTGGGGAGACAGCCCCTCCTCGGTCTTTTCCTCATCCCTGGGGTCTTGCCTCCAGTCTACCTGTCATCCAGGATGGAGAAGCCGAATTCTCCAGGTGATGAATGCCTCCCAACCACTGCTAAAGCCATAGGGAGATTCAATGGCTTTTTCTCCTTCCCCCAGCAAGGAGTCCTTCTGCCAAAAACCAAGCAACAGGAAATGAAGTCTACATTTCACCAATTCCATTCGGCGAAGCCTAGATTTTCTCCCTATGACTTGAAAGGGGCCCTTGAGGACATGTTGGTTTCAGCCCCTCAATTTCAGGTGAAGCAAGGGCATCTGACATTGGGGCAGCTACTGTGTGCAACACGCTGTGCCCAGGCTATTGGAGGTAGAGCTGGCAGAAACCCCATCCTGCCTCTCCCAAGAGGGTTCCTTCCAAGAACAGCACAGACTGACCATTCCTGCAGGCCACACGCCTTTCTAAGGACTCAAACACTGACCCTCACAGCAACTCCCATTTCACAGATGAAGAGACTCAGTCATGGAAACTCTCTCCAGGTTACACAGGAGGTTAGGGCAGGCTCTCAAACCCTGGAAGTCTAGCTCCAAATTCTCCCTTTTCAGTTCACAGATGGGGTGGTCCACTTCCCTTCCACCACCTTGTAGAAGACTGGGGCACGCGTGTCCTTTGGCAGCTGGGGTGAACCACACATGAGCTGAGCCGGATTCATAGCGAAATGATGACATCCAGCCAGGATTCTTTAGAACCTGCTGCAATCAAATGCTTTGTGGCTTCTGAGGAGCTTGACACAGAGAGAAGGGAATGGGGCTCCGTTGGAGACACTAAGAGGAAGCAGCAGCTACCTTTTTTCAACTGGGAATTGCCCATCAGCCAAGTGGATGAAAGTTGAGCCCTGAGTCACTTGAGCCCATGGTCCCCTCCCAGGGAAGGGGCTAGCCCTACCACAGCCACCTCTTAGTGCCTCCCCCCTGGAAATCTCAATATCTCTACCAAAAAGTCAACCAAGTGGAATTCTTTTCTCAAATGTAAAACGCAAATCGTGATGGTGTTTTTTCCAGACACACATTAACTCCGCACTCCAGCGGGTTCACAGTTCTTAAAGTGCTTGATTTACAAGCCAGGGAGAGATGTTTTGAAAACCTTGCAGACGCATTTGGCATCTAAAGCTTGCGTGCTCTGCAGAGTTGATTCCTGGGGTTTCTCTGATGGGGGTCTGGACTCTGTGGGGGAAGCTGGGCAAGTGTGGGAGCTGCCAGAGAAGACTGCAGGGCTCCGAAAAGCCACCTGCCGGGAACAGCCACCAAGGGTGGGAAATGGGTTTGGGACTCCTCTCCAGCCAGGGTGCAGAGCCACGACTGAGGCACCTGGCACTGCTAGACTCTCCATGGTTGTGTGCAGTGATGAGGAGTGGGGTGATCCCAAAAAGAGGATAGAGCCCCAGGGGGCCTTCTCTGCAGCCTTCTACCTTCACAGAACTCTCCCTTCTCAGGACTATTGGTGCCCTCTTCCTGCGGTTGTTCACTCATTCACTCTTACTGAGTACCCACGATATGCCTAGTACCAGGCTGCAGGCCGGGCTGCAGTGAGGAGTAAGATAGACAGCGGCCTGCTTCCTTCCTAACAGGGAAGGACAAGACGGGAACCTACAGACAAATATTCCAACCCACACTCCTCATGTGCTCTGAAGCACATGGACACAGGGCCGAGAAGAGGAAAAGGAAATGGGGGCTCGAGACCCAGGTAGGAGCCTCGAAAGACATGGCAAATTCAGACTTCAGTCCCTGCACAATTCATGGGGGGATTTTTTTTTTTTTTTTTTTTGAGTCAGGATCTCACTCTGTCACCCAGGCTGGAGTGCAGTAGCACAGTCATGGCTCGTGGCAGCCTCGACCTTCTGGGCTCAGGAGATCCTTCCACCTCAGCGTCCCAAGTAGCTGGCACTACAGGCATGTACCACCATGCCCAGTTAATTTTTTTTTTTATTTTTTGCAGAGACGAGGTGTTGCTATGCTGCCCAGGGTGGTCTCAAATTCCTGGACTCAAGTGATCCCCCTGCCTCAGCCTCTCAAAGTGCTGAGATTACAGGCATTAGCCCCCAGGCCTGGCCATGGAAGGATTTTAAACAGGGAAAGCCAGGAGCCAAGATAAGAAACTCACTAAGTATTCAAGACCAATACTTCTCCCCGAAAGAGTAATACTAGCTCTAGTTTTCCAGAGCCTGCTATGCATCAGGCTCTTCCAAATTCTACTTCTGATGGCAATGCCACTTGGTAGATACTGGTAGCCCCATTTTCTAGATGAGAAAACAGAAGCTGAAGAAAATGTGCAGCTTGCCTGAGATGAGCTAGCTACTGAACAGCAGGGCAGAATTTGAACCCAGATGAGTGGCATTGCTCTCAGATTATTCCAAATGTATTAATCACGTCTCCAAATAAATTCTGGGTATCTGAGTGGCAGGACCTGCCATACTCTTCTCTGAAAGTTCCCACAGGGCCGGGCACATTGGCAAGTACTCATCTTAATACTTCTAACTGGTTTGCTGCTAGGTTGAAAGGAAGGAAGAGCAGACATGCCAAGCCCCAACGTGTGGATGTTAGGTCTTTCTTACGGAGAAGCTTCAACCACAGAGCAAGGCCGAGTGGTAGCTAAGAAGAAGAGGGAAGAAAGCCACCACCAGGGCTCTCAAATAAAGAGTTGGAGATCAAAGTGCACAAGACACTCGGCCACAGGACAAGGGAATGATTCCCAGTCTATGTCGTCCTCACAGAGTCAGCAGGCCAAGACGGGGGGGCTGCTTCAGGCCAAGACAGGGGCCTTTTCAAATACATCCATCTAGAGGAGGCCATTTTTTTATCTGGACAAAGGTGTCTGTCAGACTGGCAATGGCCCTGGCTGTGCTGATTGTGCATCTTCTATGTGCCAGGACTGGCGAAAAGGCTTAGTTACATCGTCTCAGTGAATCCTCTCGACAATCCACAAAATAAGAACTGTTATGAGCCCTAGAAAAGAAAACAGAGGTTAAAGATGAGTACCTAGCCCCAGGTAATGCGGCTGTCAAGGGGTGGGGAGGGGATGTGGATGCAGGTGGCCTGGGTCCAGGGCTCTCTCTGTCAGTCATGGTAGGCAGGACACTGTCTTCCGTATCTTACGCAAAATGAGCATAAGAACCACAGGCCGGACTCTCGAAGGCCGAAGCGATAGGGGCTTCCATCCCATTCTCCACCCCAAGCCCCACTTTCTTTTTATAACAGTTTTATTGAGATATAAGTAATACATCATACAATTCACCCATATAAAAGTACACAAGACGGGCGGGCTTAGTGGCTCAGCCTGTAATTCCAGCACTTTGGGAGGCCAAGGCGCGTGGATTGCCTAAGCGTGCAGGTTCGAGACCAGCCTGGGCTACTTGGTGAGACCTCGTCTCCACAATAAATCAAAAATCAGCTGGGCGTGGTACCGCGCGTGCCTGTAGTTCCGACTACTTGGAAGGCTGAGGCGGAAGGATCACCGGAGTCCAGCAGGTCGAGGCTGGGGTGGCCATGAGCATGCCACTGCACTCCAGCCTGGGCGACAGAGTGAGACTCCAACACACCCCCGCAAAACAAATGCACAAAGCAGGGACTTTTAGCTTATTCACAGAGTTGTGCAACCATCATCACAATCAATTTTAGAACATTTCCTTTACCCTCCTACACCCCCCAAAACCCCATACCCATTAGCAACTTCTCTGAACCCCAGCCCCCGACAACCACTAATCTGCGCTCTGTCTCTATGGATTTGCCTGCGCTGGACATTACTTAGAAATGGAATCACATAGTGTGCACTCTTTTGTGACTGGCTTCTTTCACTTAGCATAATGTTTTCAAGGTTCACTCATGTTGTGGCATGTTTCAGTACTTCATTTCTTTTTATAGCTCAAAAAATTCCATAAATATTCCATAAATAAAATTATGGAATAAAGCCATAAATAATATTCCATAAATAAAATAGACATACCACATCGTATTTACCCATTCATCAGTTGCTTCTACTTTGTGGCTCATAGGAATAATGCCGCTCTGAACATTTGTGCACACATTTCTGTGTGGACATATGTTTGCATTTCTCTTGGGCAGACCAAGCGTGGAATCGCCCAGCCCTGCTTTTAACATGCAGTTAAAAGTTTACCAAAGAGCCTCGCCGTGAAGCCAACATCTGGCTGCTCCTGGGCTGTTTCCAGGGAATTTTATCAATTCAGCCAGACTCCATTCACGGGTGGGTCATCTGGCCCAGCCCCTCCCACTTGGGGGCCTGGGATCCTCTCTCATTCCTGCACTCCACAGTGCTGTCTGGGCCAGCATGATGATAAATGCATTCTGCTTTAAAGCAGATACTTCACAAATCATAACTTACAGATGCTCCAGAACTTTCATGTGGGAAAGACAAATGAGACTTCTGTTGTCTGACTCCGGAGCCACTGAGGACAGGAAGCCATGGCCAGGAACCTGACAAGCCCTGAATATACGTCTCTCCCTAATGAATGCAAGCGCACATGTAACAGAAAGGGTATTCAAGCAGGGAAGGATCTGCCTGTCTTCGTAGACCTGCCATTCACTTCCAGCCATTGTCTTCCCTTCCCAGCACATGTGAAAGTTTGTAACCCGCAGCCTCTAAGATCCTCTTCCGCTCAGTCTGTTCCCTTCAGGCCCATCCTACCAGCCCTTGTGGAGGGCCTACTATGCGCTTGGCACTGTGCAAGGCATTGACATTAGGCGGAAACAGGGGCTGGATTCAAGACGGTTAGACAGGACACAGCAACAGACAAGATACCTTGACTCAACCCCTTATCTCCTGCTGCTTCCCAGGAGGAAGCGAGATCAAGACATCCCGGCGTGCTGTGGGTGCATTTCTGTCTGCAGGCAGGGAAGTGAACCGGCTCACCCTCCAGGGCCCCCAAGGATTCCAGGGTCTGAGGCTGCATGAGGAACAAAGAACTCTGTGTGTGTCCAGGGGAGAGCTCGCTGACCTGATTCATTAAAACAAACTCCCCGGGGTCCAACAAGCAGACAGCTTGCCAGGAGCAGGCATGTCTCTCTCCTCCAACTTGGTTCCGATCCTTATCTTCTCAAACCCCAACTCTTGTGAAAACTCCCTGCTCTAAGCCAGTACACCAAACGGATGAGCTAGAGGCCCTGCTGTCAATCAGGACCCAGCTCAGTCACCTGGGGAGAGTTAAGGTCAAGGTCTCTGCGCTCACGCTGCCTGGAGTGCATGACCTTGGGCAAGCTAGCTAACCTCTCTGTGAGTCAGTTTCTTCATCTGGAAAACGGGATGATAACAGGATAGTTATGAGGATTAAATCCGTTAATAGGTACCTGGCATGTTCTAAGCACCGAAGATGTATCAGCTGCAACTATTTTTATTATCATCAGTTACTACTCTTACCCCCATCCTCCCTTACCAGTCTTGCCTGCCACCATGTCCCAGCACAAGCCCTGCATTCCAAGGCATCTGGGCTGCTCATTTGTCCCCAGACATGCATGAATGAGTATCCTAGAATCTTCTTCAGTGCCTGGACTGCCCTGCATTTCGGTTTTCTGAACCCCAGATCAAGGGTGAGCACTCTCTCCCTAATCCTACAGAGTGTCCTGGTCTTTCCTCTATATCCCCTTCCTGAACAGCACAAGAACCCACCTGGGGAAAGAACCACCCCATGGCTGCTCTTCTGGCACCATTAGTGATGTACCATGCCCAAGCCCTGGGATCACCAGCCATGCACCATGAAGGAAGGCTCTCAGTTTCTCTAGCAGCAACGGGTTTCTAAACAGATAGACTTGTTTGACACCATCCAGCTGCCTGGCCCTCGGCAAGCGACATCACCCCCCTAAGTGTTGTTTTCCCATCTGTAAAATGGATCTAACCAGAGTGCACACCTCACAGGGTTGCCGAGAGGGTTAAATGAGGGAAAATGTCTGTAAAGCACTTAGCACAGTGGGACATGCACCAAACTCTCGAACATATCAGCTGGTAGCAATAACAGTAGCAGTGGGACCGTGGGAGGAGATGGTCCTGCCAAGGATCAAACTCAGTGTGATGAGCTACAGTCCAACTCGACAATCAACCGAGTCCTCCACAGAAGAGTTACTCACAGCCTGGTAGCTACTTACTCTGTCTCCTCCCTCCCACCAGACTGGAAGCGCCATGCATCTTATTCATCTCTGCGTCTCAGCATTTAACACGGCGAGTAGCATATGGCAGATGGTAATAAATCTTCGTTGAACTGAGCAGAATTAGTTCAATATTTGTAAGTACATTTCATCTTTGCTACTAGAGTATAAGTTCTTTAAGAGTGAGGCCCACGTCTTGCTCGAGTAAAGATTTAATAAATGAGTGATGGAAAAATACCAAACCAAAACACAGGTTTCTCCGACTCAGCTCAGTCACTGACCAGCTGTGCAACCCCAGAAAAATCACTTAACACTTCTGCGCATTATTTGTTCCACCTCAAGGATGAGAAGTTTGGACCACATGTTTGCCGACGTTCCATACGCTCTGACACCGGGTTTGGGCGCTAGCGGCAACGCAGTACCTCAGCCACCATGCACATGATGCCCACACACACCCTGCCTTGCTAATCTGCCTCCCTAATCTGCAGTTTTCCAAAGAGGCTACGAACAACCTTGGACCGGTGCTTACAACACCCATTTTTGGTCAAATCACTTGGCTTGCTAGGCAAGGGCGCCCCATCACCTAAGCTAATGCTCTGGTGGCTGGGGGCACCATGGCAAGCTGGGGGGCTGGGCGCTACTCTGCCCACTGGTCCTGACACTCCCATCCCAGACCCCTCCCAGGGACCTTACCTCCAGCTTACACCACACCACATACTGCTCGTAAGAGATAACCTGGTACAGAGAGGAAGTTGAACTTGGCCCTTGACATTGAGGTGATCACATAACACCTCTCCCCCAAAAGTTGTGTTTGGGGTTTTGATTTTTTTGGCAGTGCTTTGTGTGACCTGAAGATCTAGGGAGTTTGGCTCGAAGAAAATGTATGCCATATTATGACCCCAGAGGCTCACCCAACAGTCCTGCCCAAAACTGTATCAAAACAAAAGTTGTGCAATAAACGAGGCCCAAATTCAAGACTTTGGAAACACGTTCAGATCCCATCTGAACCTGGCTGATTGCCTCACCTTCCTATGAACACACCTCCCTAATTAACCTAGCATTTACTCTAATTACTCTGAGAAGTTGATTCTTTCCTCTACCTCTCTCTGCATGACACAATGCATCACACTTCTCTGATGGTCTTAAAATCTAAATGAAATGAGAAAAAAAAATGTGCTAAAAGGAGGAACTAAATTGGTTAATCTCCCCTTTTGAGGCTTTATATCGATTATGTTATCCAATTCTCAAAAATCCATAAAATTGGTAGTATTTGTAGTTCATTTTACAGATGAGGAAGCTGAGGTTTCAACAAGTTCCACAGCTTGCCCAAAGTCACAAAGCCAGAAAGGGCTAGGCCAAGGATTTGGATGTAAGCCAGGGCTCTGAGCCTTTCCGCGAGAGTACCTCATTGTTGGGCTTGTTAATCTCTGGCACAAGCCACTGTGAGTTCTTGTCTCACGGGCATGCTTAAACAGAGGCTGCAAGACCACAGGAGGACGCCTGGACCATGCACAAGGCTGGACCAGCTGATTCCAAGCTCCTAATTCTGCAACCCTCTTCAAAACTGCCTTTCACCGAACACAGAAGATGATGCTGTGTTATGTCTGTTTTATTCAGAAGGCCTTTCTAGATGTGCACTGAAAAACCACAATGCCCTCAGTTTTTAGAAACGTGTCTCCTCTCTGAGCAGGGCCCCTATTTCACAGCATTTCTTCCAGCCAGATACGCAGCACCCAACCACTGCCATTCACGTTGGCAGAGCAGGTTAGAATCGCTGCACCTCTTGAGAGATGCTGTAGAAGGCATCGGTGCAAATGAAAATAAAGTATCACTTCAGAATTTTCCCCAAAGCTCAAAAAGGCAGAATTAAGACAGTGCTCTTTTAATTCTCCTCTACTGCACCTTCAAAGCCAGTCGTGGATGCTTAATGCATCATTGGAACCAGAAGAAGACTCAAAGTTTTTGCTTTAGACAAAAATTTCATGCTGCTCTTGACAGATTCTGAGTCACCAGACATTGTATGGACAAGAACAACTTGCTGACCAATTTTTTGTGTTTGTTTGTTTGGTGTTATCTCCTGTTCAGTCAGGCACAGGAAATTTTCCACTTGACAATTCCTGTTTCTCACTTAAGTCTTTACACCATCTGTGAGCAGTGTGCTCTGCAGGGGGAGGACCCAGGGCCAAGGAGGACTTCCCTTCCCGAAACCTCAGTTTTCCCATCTGTTTAATGCAAGGTTTTCACCAGAGACTCTTGCTAACACCCTTAGCTCAGACAGCAAGGGGAAAGCTGTCCTGTGAGTGAACGAAGCAGTTTGGGGACTGCCGGTTTCTGGGCTGGGGTCTGCTGCCAGCTTGAAAATCTTTACATAATTTGGGGGTAAAACAAGAGAGATCGCTGAAATTCATAGCACAATGGGAAACTGAACCAGAGCTGGACAATAACACAGCGGGACTTCAGTCTTGCAACTGAGAAATTAGCCTCTGTCGTTCTCAGGGCGCCCCCTACTGGCCGTTCTACTAAATTCTGCCGGAATGTTCAGAGTTTCTGGAAATAAAGAGAAAGACATTCACGAAACGGCAGGCTCCTGCCTACTGAGGCAAGTCCCTTTTACTCTAACCTGGTCTGTGGATCGGACACAAGAACGCCTGACAGCAAGCCCCCCTGAAGCTCACAAAGGCATCTCCCGTAAAACAAGGTTTCATTCTTTCAAACGATGAGGCAGCCCCCCAGCGTTTAGACATCGGGGTCCCTACACAGAACCCAGACACACCCTCACCACTCAACAGCCCCTCACATTCTCACATCCTCAACCTGCAGCCCGAACTGCGTCTGTTTTTCATTATTCTGCTTCCCAACTTCCCAGCGCGATTCTTCAACAGCTATTAAGACAACATGAGCCAGGAGCTAAGCTTAGTTCTTGCTTATTCAACATCCAGCCTGGGGAATATCACCTCAGAAGAAAAGCATGAATGAAGCGCACGTTTCTCAGCCTCTTCTCCTACAAACCTGAAAATGCATTCATCAGTACAGCCATCTCCTCCCTAAAATGTTCAGCCTACAAAAATGGCACCTGCCCAGAGTGAATTCTCAACTACTGGCTTGCTGTAGAATTTGTTTATTACAAAAGAGGCTTTAAAAAAAAAAAAAAAAAGTACGACTTCTCAATTTTACAATTAATCAACAATAGACTTTTAAAGTTACAGTATAAAGTTGCATCAACCCAAACATCAAATCTGAGAAATGAGGAGGTTATCCAGGTACCCAGATAGGTGAGAATTGAACTTTGCTCACTGATACCCCACTTTTTTCACATAACTGTCCCTGCGCAGATGCAAAAGAAAAATGTCAATATCAACTTACCGCTTTATTTGACAGTTCATTTGCTAAGTTTATAAGCAGCCCTGGGCTCCGAAATACCCCCCAAAGTACACACAAGGTGTCCCATAATTGGTTTCTGACTGAGGCCCTAAATTGATTAAAATACATCGGACCTGCTTCAAATCAAAGAACCATGTTAATTTTCTGCCACACACCACACAAAATCTTTCTGCAACCGTCAGTCACGTTGAACCCAACTCTCTAGCCACAGGCTGTGTGGATTTCAAGGGCCTGCTCTGCAGAAAAGAAAATGACAACAGTCCCAGGCTGGGACGATGCAGAGACCCCAAGGCACTCAAAGCGTTCCTTGGAGGCGTGCAAATGGGCTGGGATCCTGGCAGGGTTTCAGCTGCCACACGGACTGCTGGACCAGACCCCTTGAGCAGGGAGCCCTGCAGCCCGCACCCCAAACGCACCGAGTCCGCTGCAACTCAGCCCAGTGTTCTGTAAGGTCACCCACGCCCTGGAC
>NW_007225824.1:230097-286322 GCF_000164805.1 Carlito syrichta
CGGGACCCGGGATGGAGCGGGGACCGGGCCTGCCGAGCCACCCCGCGGCGACTTGCAGGCCTCCGGGCGCCCTTGGGCCTCCCTGGCGAGGCAGCCGGGACCGAAGCCCGCCCGGCGAGTGCCAGGCAGGGGGGGCCGCCAGGCGCGGCGTGGCTGCCCCGTTCTCTCGAGGAGAGGCCGGAAAAGGACCCTTAGGGGATGCTCTGACAAATGTTGCGGTACAGCAGGCCGGGCTGGGAAGAGCGGCGTGCGAAGAGTGCCCGGCGTGTTCGGCAGATCGCCCGGCGGTTCGTGCCTTTTCCACCGGGGAACCACGCCGGAACCTCCTCTGCAGCTCTCGGGTCCATTCCTTCCTCTGCAGCCCTGGCCACACCTTACCGCCGGACCCTGGACTCTTGCCACGTCCCACCCTCCCCGTGAGTCTCCTCCCGGCCGCAGTCTCGGCCGGAAACGCTGCCCTCCCCAGACCCCCCCCCCACGTGCCTCTGCTTCGCGCCGGCGCTTGGTATTCTCACCTGTCCTAACTTCCATTCTACTGATGCTCGCCACAAACCCCACCGCCCCTTCCCGCCCTCCCCCGGGAGCAGTCCCATCTTGCAGACACAAAGGCCGTGTTTATGCAGTTCCTAATCTGTCCACCAGGTTTGCAGAGCCTCCCTGCCCCCGTCCTGAAATGATTCTGCTTTTATACCGAGTCTTTAGAGGCTGTGCATACGGATTCAAGAGGAAGCTGCAGGTTGAGGACTGGCTTCCCGGTGGGTTGGCTGTGTAAACTTGGCCAAATTATTTAACTTCTCGGAGCTTTCGTTTCCTCTTCTTAAGATACTGATGAGCAGATCTGTTGTAGAGGTAAACAGACTGTGTCTGTAGTGCTAATCAACACTGTTCTCCAAATATTTCCTAGTTCTCCCCTCCCCACCCCACTCGGGATGTGGTGGAAATTCACTACCACATCCTCTTGACATTAGATGTGGCCATAGGATTGGCTTAGGCCAATAGAATGAGAGTAGACACGCTATGTGTTGCTTCCAAGTGAAAACTTGAAGAGCCAGTGAGCAAATTCCCAGGTCTTCTTTTTCCTGTCTTGAGGATCATGGCAGTACAGAGAAGAAGCCTCCCCAGGCCATCCTGGGTCTCTGTGTAAAGATGGCAGAACAGTCCCAGCCAGCCTGCACTGGAAGAGTAGTGTGAGTGAATATGAAACTTCGGTTGCATTAAACCAGTGAGGTTTGGGGTATTGTTTGTTACAGCCACATAGCCTGGCTTATTCTGACTGACAGTGTTACTCCCAAGCGTGTGAATGAACAGCACCTAAAGTATCCTAGTAATGTTTTATGGCAGCAAGCCGCCTCTGTAAGGTAGCTGTTATAATCCCTATTTTCAATTGAGAAGACCATATCAGAGAGGTTAAATAATCTGTACATGATTGCACAGTTTGTAGATAGCAGCAACACTGGGATTTAAACCCTACTGTTCAGTTCCAATGTCCCTGCTCTTCCTCTCCTTAAATGGGAAGGAATGAAAAACACCCAGTACAATGCCTGGCACACAGTCTTGCCCAAGCACTGGTAGTTCCTCTCCAGACTGAATTCCTATAGCATTTATAATTTGAACCACACTTCAGCACAATGTTATCTTGCATTGTATGCAAGTGTTTTCACATAGATAAAGCATTTCCTCCAACAAGAGCCAGGCTCCTTGATTAAGAGCTTGAGTTCTAGAGTCGGACTGACTGGGTTCAAATCCCTGCCCTATGATCATCTTGGACAATTATTTTCCCTCTCTATGCCTACTTTTGCCCATTTGTAAAATGGTGGTCTTAACAGTATGTGTGGTATTGGTGGGGGTGACAAAGATATGTTCCACAACATTGGTGTGGAAATTAGGGGACATAACATAGACACTCAATAAATCATAAATATTAATATTATGCTTATTTTTCATCTTCCATGGCTTCTATTAGAATTCTGGGCAATTATAAGCAGTTTAATCGTACTGCTTGATTAGACTCTGATTTCTGGTCTCATCCTGGATACGGGACAGATGTAACACCTGCCCTTGGAAGCATGACATCCACACTATCCTACATCTTATATTTGCATTGCCCTTCATTAAAGTTCCTGTTTTCAAAGCAATTTAAAAGAAAGTATGTTCACTTTCTCAGGAAATCTTTGTTCAGAAATCCTATCATTCAGGCATCGTGGATGAGCTTGGAGGGCATGGTAAGTGAAATAAGCCAAGCATAGAAAGACAAAATACCACATGTTCCCACTCATATGTGGAAGCCTTAAAAGTTGACCTCATAGAAGTAATAGTGGTTACCAGAGGTTGGGGGAGGGAGATGGGATAGCCAGAAGTTGGTTAATGA
Source organism: Carlito syrichta (assembly GCF_000164805.1). Classification (NCBI taxonomy): domain Eukaryota; kingdom Metazoa; phylum Chordata; class Mammalia; order Primates; family Tarsiidae; genus Carlito; species Carlito syrichta. Next base: position 232,466 of record NW_007225824.1, read on the forward strand.
ATGTAAAATTACAGCTAGAGAAGAGAAATAAGTTCTAATGTTCTATAAGGTGACTACAATTAGCAATTTATTGTACGCGGGGGACCCAAAAAAGGAATTATTTTTCAGAGTGTAGGCCCCTGTAAGTACAGGCTTCCCTTGCTAGGTACGTGCTCTAGTAACTTATCAGCATCAGCGTACCAGCTAGCAGTGTTTTGAGAGGCTGCATTCAGCTATAGTGAATTTTTTTTGGAGATTCTTTCAACTCATTTGCCCATTTCATAATGGGTGATTTACAAGCGCACCTGAGCATTCAGCAGTTTTTCACTAAAAAGGGCATAACCTCCGTGCCCCACCCTCCCTATTTACCCCATCTCTCCCCGAGTGACTTTTTTGTGTTTCTCCAGATGAAAAAAATTCCTCAAAAGGAAACGTTTAGCCAATGTGGAATAGATGAAAGAAAAAATGGCAGAAGCACTAAAAGGCATCAAATTGATGAGTTCAAAAACTTTTGAGCAGTGATAAAAGCCTCTCAATAGGTGTATGGCATCAAACGGGTAGTACTTGGAAGGTGATTGAAGTGTAAACGTGTAAGAACAAATGCACAATTTTTTATAAGTTCCAAGCTTTTTTGGGTCACCCTCATATTCAAATAGCTAGAAGTGCGTTCCCAATGCAAAGAAACGATAAATGTTTGATACGCCAATAGCCCTGATTTGATCTTACATGGTGTATACATGTATCAAAATAGCACAGTGTGCTCCATAAATATGTACAATTATGCGTCAATTAGAAATAAAGGAGAAAGCCTTTCAGAAAATATTGTAATGCCAGTTATCATTTATCTACTATCTCCTGTCTGCCAGGATCTTCATATACATATGTTACTGCTACTCTTCATAAACCTGCAACGTAGGTATTATCGTCCCCGTTTAGCTATTGAGAAAATTGAGTCTCGGAGGGTCAGTTGCCTATAATCAAACAGTAACTGCGGTCAGGACTTGAACGCGTCTCTGACTCTAGGGCTTTGCTCCGGCCCCTCTTCCAAGTTCATGTCAATTCGTACCTGTGCTTTGATTCATACTATTCTTCCATTTTTCTAGACGAAGTTTTGAAAAGTTACCTAAGATTGTGACATCTCTAACTTAAATATGTGGTCTGTGGACATCTTACATTAAACAACAATCTAAGACAGTGCTTCGTCTTCACTGTAGCAGAAGGAAAATGACCGCCCACCAATATTGCATTCTTCTCCATCCATACTGCTGACAGACAACTGCTCAACCAGGGATACATTTCCCAGCCTTCTCTGCATCCAAGTGTGACCAGGAGGCTAGTTCTCTCTAATGGAACATAAGCAAAAGTAATATTTTGGGGTTCCAGGCTGGGGTGTTTAAAAAGTGGGTGTGCTTTCCTCACAGTACCTAGCTGGAAGCAGAGGACTTGGGGGCTCCCGGGAAGGGTGAAGGCTCAAGATAAAAGAAGCCTGGTTCTCTACTTCACCTCAAAGAATAAAAGTACTCTCTGACCAGGACATCAGACTAGCGAGAAAGAAATGAGTCTCACTCTAACATGTTAAGCTCCTGCAATTAGAGGGTTTGTATGTTTATAACAGTCTATTATTTTAAAAAAGAAACTGAAATGTCATCAATCTCCATCAATAGAAAAGACCCTGGCTGAACTCCAGAGCAGAAGGAGCACCGTGCCACCCTGGAAAGGGGTTTCTTTGAGGTTAAACGAAGGGTTCCGGGCAGGGTGGGAGACATGGAGAGAGCTCCTCTCTATATTTTGCTCCCTCAATGGGCTCAGACCTTCAGCGTTATTATTCAAGCACTTACCATGGGCCCATTATGATTCCAGGTACTGGGAATACCGAAGTGGGCAAGAAGTCCCTGGCTTTGTTAGGTTCACAGACAGCTATGAGCCGTGAGCGAGCATGTGTACATTACACATCAGATAAAGGTAAGGGCTACAGGAAGAATGACGTAGGATAAGGGTTGGGGTGGGACTTCCTGATAAGGTGGCACTTGAGACCAAGCCCCAAGGAAGCGAGGGACTTTACAATCTGGATATCTGGGGGACAATCGATCTCTAGAGGAAGAGCCTTCAGGCAGCGGGACTGGTACATGCAAAGGTCCCAAGGCAGGAATATCCTTGATATGTTCAAGGGACAGTAAGGAAGTCACTGTGGATGGAATAAAATAGAAGCAGAGTAGTAGGAGTGGGAGGGAAATCCTGTAGGGCTTTGTGGAATGTTAGAATTTTTGTATTTTATTCTGAGTCAGGCAGAAAGCCATTGCTTTTTTTTTTATTTTGAGTTGGAGTCTCACTGTCACCCAGACTGGAGTGCAGTGGCCACTCCCAGCCACCGCAGCCTCTACCGGCTGGGCTCCTTCCGCCTCAGCCTTCCAAGTAACTGGAACTACAGGCGTGCACTACTACGCCCGGCAAATTTTTTGATTTATTGTAGAGATGAGGTCTCACCAAGTTGCCTGGGCGGGTCTCGAACCTGCGGTCTCAGGCAATCCACTCACCTCAGCCTCCCAAAGGCACAGGATTACAGGCTGAGTCACCAAACCTGGCTCCATTGCCTGTTCGAATTGGCACAGTGATATAATCAGGCTTGGGTTTGGAAAAGCTTCTAGCTACTGGATTGCAGATAGACTTAGGGATGGGGGAAGCGATTTAGAGAAAGGGAGAGGTAGCCATGACAAATGCTCAGGAGAAGCCCCTGCAATAGTTTAGGGAGTCTTCCCAGTGCCATCCCTCCTCCATGTGACCACCATGGTTCATCTACAGAGCACACCCGACCCCGTGTCTCCTTCCTCCAAGACTCTGCTGATCTCCCGTGTCTTCAGGATAAAGTCCAAACTCTTCGGTGCCACACACGGCAGCAAGACAAGGGCAATGAGATCATCGGTGTTGGCATCCACGTTCAACTCATTCCGTTTACCATTGACCAATAGTGTGACTTTGCTCAAGTCACTTGACCTCTCTGACCTTGGTTTTGTTCTCCTTCCTCCTTGTCCTGGATGTTGTTACCTGCATGTCAGCCTCATGAAAGCAGAGGCCTGTCACCACAAGGATTCAACAGAGATGACCCAGATTGAGATTTTTATTTTTATTTTCTCTCAGCACCTAGAATAATATCTAGCACATACTAGGTACTCAGGGAATATTCATGGAGTCAAAAAATGACTAATGTAGGAGAAAGATCGGGCATAGTTGCTGTCACACAGGTGCCACAATGCTGCTCTCTCTTACTGAGTAATGTTACTTCCCCCGAATGGTCTGTCCCTAACTGTACTCTCCTGATTCATGCCCTCACCACCTTCTCCCATCAGCACCTACACTCCAGGCGCCCGTCTCAGGTGTCATATCTCTTGGCTCGTGCTCACACCAAACCCAGTGACTGGGATGCCTCTTTCCTGTCCCCCAGATGATACACTCCCACCGTCTGGGAGACCTCGCTAAGGACGTCATCTCTCCTCTGACCCTGGGCAGGGAAGAACTGAAGGCGCAGTTATCTATCCCCAGAGTACTCAGTTGCCGGGTCTGTTATAGCACTTACCTCATGGGATTACAATTACTCCATTGTGTGGCCAGCTCTCCTAGTCGCCTGAGAGCTCCAGAGTGGCCAGGTCTAGGACAGCACTGCACAATTAAATATGGTGTGAGCCACATCTATGATTGTAGCTTTTCTAGCAACTACATTAAAAACAATAAAATAAAACAAGAACAAGCAAGAAATGAGATCTTAACCTTAAGGATTTATTTTGTATAACCTAAAGTATCCAAACTATCATCATTTCAATATATAATCAATATAAACAACAATATATATAAAAAGTAAGAAATGAAAAATTAATTTTAAGTGTACTTTATTTAAACTAAAATGCCAAAATATCATCATTTTGATATATAATCAATATAAACAATATATATAAAACAAGTAAGAAATGAAAAATTAACTTTAATAATGTATTTTACTTAACCAAGAATATCCAAAATATTATCATTTCAATATGTAATCAATAGATATTTTACACCCTTTTTCTTGTACTAAGTGTTCCAAATCAATTACATATTTTACACTTAGAGTAATTCTCAATTCAGAGCTAAATTTTCATTCAAATGCTAGTTAACTACCTAAAATTAAGATTTTTTAGTTCCCCAGCTGTCTAGCCACATTTCAAGAGCTCGGTGGTCACATGTCGACTACCATATCCAACAGTACAGATAGAGGTCTTATTCTTCTTTCCAACAGAAGTAGAAGTCTGGCTTGTCTTGGGTGCCTTATAAACCCATTACAGTACACGGATGGACAGACAGACAGAAAGATGGATGAGCAGATTTCATTTACTACCTTTACTTCCTCCCTAGCTTACTTTCCCATTTCCCATCCCAGAAATGCCCAGGAAAGAGAATGAGAATGAACTTAAGAAAAAGGTAAATCCACAGAAATCTTCCTTGGACACCAATTGTGCCTGTTTGCCCCATCGAACAGAGTTCATCAGCAGCAGAGTTCTGCTCCCTGATCCATGCAGTCCAGTAAGCCAGCACCTTAGCCTCTGTTTGGATGTCACCCTTTCGATGGGGCCTTTTCCGACTATCCTCTTTAAAACTGCAGTTCAGCCGGGCTCAGTGGCTCAGCCTGTAATCCTGCGCCTTTGGGAGGCTGAGGTGAGTGGATTGCCTGAGCCTACGGGTTTGAGACCTGCCTGGGCAACTTGGCAAGACCTCACCTCTACAATAAATAAAAAAAAATTAGCCGGGCGTGATAGCACACACCTGTAGTTCCAGCTACTTGGAAGGCTGAGGCGGAAGGATCGCTGGAGCCCAGCAGGTCGAGGCTGCGGTGGCCGGGAGTGGCCACTGCACTCCAGTCTGGCCACAGAGTGAGACTCCAACTCAAAAAAAAAAAAACAAAAACACTGCAGTTCATCCTCCCCTCCCCCATCCCATGCTGGTGCTCCTCTCTTTCCCTTGATATTTACTCTTCACCATTGCATTTGCCACTATGTAATATATAATTAACTTATTTGTTGTAATGGAGCAGGGATTTTTATCTGTAGTATTCACACAGGCATCCCTGGTACCTGGTATACAGTAAGTGCTCAATAATTATTTGTACAATAAATGAAAGACTGGATGGATGGTCTGAGTTCCAGTTCTTTCATCTAGTTCTGTGACCCAGGAGGTAACTCAACCTCAGTTCCCTCATCTGTAAAATGGACATCGTACTAATACTTACCTCATAGGGTTAAAGGGATATCATCCTACAGGGTTAATGCTTACCTTAGGGGACTAAAGTGATATCTATGAAGCACGTAGCATAGTACCCACATAGGCATGTGGTAAGCAAGACAAAATGAGAGCTGCTCTCATTTCTGTTTAAATAATGCTTATATCATTAGATGTATTCTATCAGGTCTATAACAATCATGTAAAAGAATTATAACTTCCCATATAATTCTGTCACTAACAACAACAACAAAATTAGATCAGGAAAATACAGGCTTGGGAGCTGGATTTCCTACATAATAGCCTGTTGCCTGTGCTGTTTTTATTTATATTTTTAACTATGGGAGACAGGTTCCTCAGCCCTACCCTGCCAGACCCAGGGTGGCCCAGTGTCAGGTTCTGCATCCGTTATGTTTACTGTCACCAGGGACTTAGGCTCTAAAAGCAGGCACGAGAGGGAGGGCATTCCAGGCAGGTCACTGGCCTGCCCATAATGGCAGACGCTCTCAGCCCACCTGCTCTGGGATGGTCACACAGGCCTTAGATGGCCCAGGGCCTGACAGCTGAGCCCAGTGGAGCCAGGCTGCCCCATGGCCAACTGGCGAGGGAAGTGTTAGCTACCTTCCTGGCAGATGAACAAGGCCTGTGCCTAAATTCCCCTCAAGGGCCTGCTTCTCTGGCTCCCGCTCCCAGCCTCATACTCTGAAACCCTGAAGCCAATAGGTGCATTTCCTGATGTTGAGAAAACTGGCTGACCACGTGCAGAGGAATGAAACAGGACCCTTACCTATCACTACACACAAAAATCAACTCCAAATGGATCAATGGATCAAAGACCTAAACATAAAGCCTCTAATGTTAAGATTTTTTTAAAAACATTAAGAATCTTAGAAAACACGGGAGACACCCTTACAGAAATGGAAATAAATGACCGATTCCTGACCAAAAGCCCATGCCATAAGAGATAAGATAGACAAGTGGAACCTCATCAAACTGAAAAACTTCTACAAAGCAAAAGAAACCATCAAGAGAGTGAGGAGACAACCCACAGAATGAGAAAAAATATTTGCTAACTGCATATCTGACAAAGGCCTGACATCCAGGATCTACAAGGAACTCAAATGTGCCGAAAGGAAAAAAAGAAACAGCCCCATTAAAAAGTGGGCAAAAGACATGAATAGACACTTTCCAAAAGAAGATATATGAGCAGCCAACAGACACATGAAAAATGCTCAGCGTCACTAATCACCCGAGGAATGCAAATCAAAACCACACTGAGATACCACTTAACTCCAGTAAGAATTGCCATTATTAATAAAACAAACAACAGATGCTGGTGAGGCTGTGTAGAAAAGAGAATGCTTCTACACTATTGGTGGGAGTGTAACCTTGTACAACCTTTGTGGAAAACAGTGTGGCAATTTCTAAAATAACTAAAAATCAACCTTCCGTATGACCCAGCAATTCCCCTTCTAGGTCTATACGTGAAGGAACTCAAATCACTCTCCAAAAAAGATACCTGCACACCCATGTTTATTGCAAAACTATTTACAATAGCAAAAACACGGAACCAACCATACTGCCCATCAAAACTGGACTGGATAAAAACACGCAGCCATAAAGGAGAACAAAATTATGAACTTGGCAGCAACTCGGATGGATTTAGAATCTATAATACTCAATGATTTATCACAGAAACAAAGAATTGAGTACCACCTACTCTGACTCATAAACGGAGCCGGAACATTCACCATTATACTATAAGAAAGGGGTTGGCAGGAGCCAGAAACAGCTGGGGGTAGGGGGAGGTGCATGTAATATCAATGAGGGTATCTGATCTCAAATCAGGAGAAGTAGGGACAAAAGGGAGACCCAAACTTTCCCTGCACAATGACCACTTGTATACCTAATTCTGAATTGTACCCTACATCCTTAAAATTAGAAAAAAAAGATGCATTTTTAACCTGCCCCTCCTTTCATGATGCTCTGTATCCTCCTGTCCCCTCGTTCCTTTATAAGATGCTAATTGAGCATCTGTGATGGTGCCGTCACTGTGTCAGCACTGCAGATAAAAAGCGACAGCACTAGGTCCTCTGCCCTCAAGGAGCCCTTCATGCCTCCTGCCAGTTTTCAAAATGTTTCCCCACAAGTGGTCTTTTTCAACCCTCGTACTTGGGATTCGATATTTTTATTTCTCCATTTTTCATACGATGCGCTAAGAGATTGAGAGACTCCCTTGAGTTCTCAGAGTTTACAAACGGGAAGCCAGCACTCAAACTCAGGTACTTTGACTACACAGCAGCTAGTATCTGAGCAACGTCACATCTCATAAACAGTTGTTATATAAAAGTCACAAAAAGTCAGCTCACTGAAAGATAAAGGCCATTTGCTTCTATATTTAATGGCTCCCAAGAGAAATTGCATGTTATGTGCATGGTGAGGAGAGAGACTAATTCCCTCCACAACAGAAGAGGATAACTGGGAAAGATCCGGGAATTTGGACTGAGAACTCCATGGGATCTATCTTTCTCGGCTCCTACCTTACGAGCACCCCACTTGTGACACCTGAAACATCTGGACTCAGAGCCCTGACTGCCCAGATTAGCAGGATGTGGACAAGTACTGGAAACCCACACACAGGTACGAACGATACCTCTTTCCCCCCTGAAACAGTTTCTGAAATTCCCTCCTCTAGAACCAAACTTCTCCAGGAGAAACATCAGGTACCTTCCAGGAAAAACATCTTCCCATAGCTCCACCAAGTGGCTGAGTTGGCCCACTAAAGTGCCTCCAAGAGACGTAAAGAAGAAATAGAGTTCACTTCAGCGCCAACCAAAACACAAACTTTCTAGTCACTAATACTGAGAACAAGAAGTTAGCAAAATGGAGGTGGGGTAGAGAAATTCTGGGGAAATCCAGGAGGCATGGATGTCCTCAGGGCAGGCAGTCAAAGCCTTTTATCAGGAATTTGGGACAGTGCTGTAGCTCATGCCAGTAATCCCAGCACACTGGGGAGGAGGCTGGGTTGAGAGGATTGCTTGAGGCCAGGAGTTCGAGGTTGCCGTGAGCTATGATCATGCCACTGCACTCCAGCCTGAGCAACGGAAGAAGACCCTGTCTCTTGGAAAAAAAAAGGTGTTTTGGCAGAAATTCACAGACCCTTAGGACTAGAAGCAGCCAACCCTTCCTTTGTTATAGATGGGAAACTGAGACCCAGGGAAGTTCGTGCTCTTATCATGAACTGATGTATGGATGTATTACTGCTTCCCAAGTTTCGAGATGAAGACAGAGCATGGGCCAGCCCACTATGGCCCACTGCCTGCACTTGTGCCTTACCCAAGTGAAGAATGGTTTTTATATTATTAAGTGACAAAAAAAATCAATTATAAGAATGTTTCATAGTTCCTGAAAATTATCTGAAATTCAGGATTTCAGTGCCATGAAGAGTTATTAGAACAGAGCCACACCCGTTTATTTATGTACATCTGTGGCTGCTTATGAGCTAAAGGGCAAAAGTGAGTAGTTTCAACAGAGACCCTATGACTGTCCGAGCCTCGAATGTTTCCCACCTGGTCCTTTACAGAAGAGATGACCAACTCCTAAGACAGAGGCTCGGAAAACTTGAGGAACCCAGGGAGTCATGGTATGATGGAGAAAGAACAGGATTTGGCCTGTCACTAACTGTGTGATTTGTAAAACCAGAGATAATAAAACTTCTTGTCAGGTTTGTTGGGTGAATGGGCTGAAACGTTAAATAGATGCAAAAAAAACCTTTCAGCTGCAAAGGCCTCTACATGTTGTGTCCATTGTTATTTATTAGACTAGAGCCAGATTAGAGACTTGATCTCCCAACACCTCCCTCTGCATCACACTCCCTGTGGAGTTTTCTCCACCTATAAAATGGGGACAATGATACCCTCCACTGTAGGGACATCATCCCAACGAAACAAGAGAGCTTGCTTGTGAAAACCACTGGCTAAGTACTTTGTAGATGTTTCCTTTCAGGGTCCTGATCTCCTTTTTCAAACGAAATGGAATGCAGCGAGTTTTCAGCCTCCTTGAGCCAGAGAAAGGATAGGACAAAGGAAACCAGCCCGGCTTCAGCTTGGCATCCTGCTTTTTTCAAAAAGAGCAGCTGCTTTTGGAGATTTGATCAAGAATTGGTTGCCTACTCCCATGTGCATAAGAGTGCTTCCTACGTTTTCTGCCAGGATTCGTATAGGTTGAGGTTTTACGCTTAGGTCTTTGACCCATTTAGATATTTAGTGATCGCTCACAGAAACAAAGAACTGAATACCAAATGCTCTCACTCATAAGTGGGACCTGAACATCCATCTCATTAGCACAAGGGAGGGATCAGCAGTCTGGTGGGGGAGGGTGGGAACATAGCATCGTAGAGGGGGAAGGGAGGGCAATTAACGTGTCCTTGGGGTATTTCCACCCAGCGGTCCCCTCCAACCCCTCACTCTGCTCTCGCCCCTGACCTTCTCAGTTCGCAGCGGGCTCTGTCTTCAGAGACGGTACCAGCCGCTCCGGTCAGACAGACAGCAGGTGCTGGGTGGACTCCGACCCCAGCTACCAGACCCCCGCCCTGGCAACGAGGGGACTGTGAGTGGGTAGTCCCTGGTAGCCGTGAAGAGAGGCCAGGACCTGCAGCAGTGGCAGGAGATGGTCCACACCCCGCCACGACACAGATTCAGCAATTTTCCAGAGGGTGTGGGCCCACAATACCTTTACCTAAATGTCCCAGCAGCTCTCACTGAAATACTGGAGTCATTGGCCTACTTGCTGGCTCAGACCTTAGTATGATTGTAGAGCACCTTAGCCTTTAGCTACATCTGGCTTAAACAAGCCCCGCCAAAGCTGAAGGGTGTAAAGCACAGAGAAAGTCCAACGTGGAAGTGGCTGGGTAATGTTGAGAATGAGAGCTCTGGAGTCAGACCTGGTCAAACTCCAGCTCCCTCCATTTCTGGCTGTGTGACCTTAGGTAAATTACTTAACTTCTCTGTGCCTCAGTGTCTGCATCTACAAAATGGGAACAAGGCCTAACAAATATAGCTTGGGAAAGATTATATTAATGTATGCCTGGTGTCTAGCAAATAATGAGGCTCAATTAAAGGGGAGTACTGTTATCTTTTTGTTGGGGTAGCAATTTCTCCTTAGGCACCTTGCCCCTTGGCTCAGTATTGCAAAGGACCACTTGCTAATGTGAATGAATGAATGAGTGAGTGAATGAACAAGCAAAAGAGCAGCATGCATTATTCTGGCTTCCTGACAACATCCAGGAGAGCTATGTTATTGCATTGTTGTGTCCCATTACAGATGAGCAGTGTGAACCTACATTATCCATAGAAATTTGGAATTCAAGTCCAGGCTTTACATTTTGGCTTCCATTTGGGCCCCTGTTTGCCATAAATTAGACAAGTCTAATCATCAGCTCTTTCTTACTAAGTTGTCAAGGGCATCCATGAGAGGAGAGATGTGAGCACATCACTTTTGTGGCTATTAAATGTAAAGCCTCACTCTCCAGGTAGAAATGTACTTTAATAAGACACAAATAAATTCCCCATTTGGCTTTCGCCAAAAGGATGCAACTAATTACAGAATTTCCAGCATAACTAGGTGAACGTGAGAAATGTCGATGCCATTTCCCCTCACCTTTGTAAATAAGTGGCATATGGCAGTGCTGGCGAGGGTGACCTTGTCCTCTGAGGGTGCTGTCCTGGATTTGCAGAGTCCAACCTTGACTGTGGCTCTGGCCCTGAGTGAAACCTATGGACAACAGAGCCGTAGAGACAGTGACAGACAGACTCCACAAAAATCTATCCTGTTCATTTTGCAGAAGCATCTGGCATAGCTCCCATATATGAGCACCCTGTCAAAGCTACCGGCATTTAAGGCTACAGTGAGCTGTATTCCGTTCACTCTGCTGGCTGAGTCACAGGTAGAAGCCCATCAGCGGAAGCCTTTTCAGATACACACACGCGCACGTGCACACACACGATTATTTTAGACGAATCATCCAATTTAAAAATATCTTAACTATGTAGACTAAATCTTCCCATTAAGGCCTTCTCAGTACCTTAATGTCCAGGGAGGCGCCTGTAGGAATCACTCACCTGCAGAAATGGAGGTTCAGCCACCATCTCAGCCATCATTGTAGGCTGGATCCAGAAGAGTTCTTATCAGAGTGGCCAAAGACCTTTACCAGCTACTTAGGACAATGGGGAGCAGGGTGAGGTGGTACACCACTGTCCATCTAGCCATCTACCCTCAGGGTTCTTGGACTTTGTAGTGAGGAACTTTAACGTGAGTGATTTCTCTGGCGTGTCACTATTCACTCTTGCTCTAATTGGCTATATTCAAATAAGCAAGCCAAATATGTTGACCCTAGATGTGTGGATGACGACCACTGCCTCTGTTTCCCCGTCCATCTTTGTCTTTTGTGGCTGTCATTATTAGCTTAACATGCTGCTGATGATAAGGTACGGTAGTCCTTGCTGGGAGGCAGACAGACCTCCTGTGCTGATATTGGTCCCATAACTGGAATTTCAAGTTAAAAGTCACATACTTATAACTTTACACACCCCATAGTAGATGTCCAATAAATATTCTCTTTCCTGGTTTGATCTGTTCCCTACTCACCTCCACCTCCCACGCCCACCCCCACCACTGGGTTCCTTTCCTTTGTCCTTTCATACATTAATGTCCTTTCCATTTGGTGTTAGAATCATCTGTTTATCTATGTGTCCTCCCTCCCGGACTGTGAGCTCTTGAGAGGTGGTATCTGGGTCTCTTTTTCGTTGTGCACCTCTGGTTCTATTACTGCTCTTGATATAGTTGGCGCTAAGTAAAACTTGAACTAAGCTGGGTTGAATGAAGCCCAGAAGCATAACTATGAAGGAATGAGACTGATTTTCTTTTAAATAAATAAATCGGAATTCATAAATCCAAAATGAATGGTGTCCATTTCAAAGTAGTCACCATAAGACAGGGTGTATTTTCTGGAACCTTTTAGACAAAGCCTTTTTTTTATTGTGTGGCACACTCTTTGGACAGCCTTAGTGAGAGTTCATCTTCCTCTTGTAATGGGAGAATTTATATGAGAATGCTTTCAGCAACAAGGATCAAAACAATCAAGTGACAGTGCCTTTAAAAAGGAAGACATACTATCATCTCCCATAACAAGAAGACTGGAGGTAAATTGTACCACAGATGGCTCAGCAGTTCAACAAAGACATCAAAGACCAAGGCTCTTTCTAGTCTTCTTCTCTACCATCCTTAGACTTTTTTAATCCCTGGGTTGTTGCCTCATGGTCACAGGCGGCTGCCATAGTTCCAGACATCACATCCCATACTCTTGTTTTCAAAGAAAGTGAGAAGGGGTGAAGTGAAGGACCAAAGCCAGGGAAAAAGAGGAGCTCTCTTCATATGTCTTTCTCTCCTTTTTTGACAGATAAAAATACTTCTCAGCACACCCCATCAATGAGAACTTGGTCACTTGGCTATCCTTAGCTGCAAAGCAGGTTGGGTTTTCCCGCAGGTTCAGGTGGGAAGCAGAGAAGGAGAAAGGAGGTTGGGGATGGCTGCTGAAAGGCAACTATTTCTGTGAGAAGTCAAAGCTCAGTTAGGGTCTGAGCTAGGGATTCAGGTAGTTGACCCCAAGGTGGGACCTTCCACCATGATACATGCTAAACACTAACTATATGCTGGATTTGTAGTAAGCCCTTGCATGCACTGTCTTAATTAATCTTCCCAACACCCTGGAAGCAGCCACTATTGTTAGCCTCATCTCATCTTTGAGGAAACTAGGGCCCAGAAAGGTGAAATGACTCACCCCCTGGCACACAAGTAATAAGTGGTAACATCCTGTCCACTCCAGCCTCTTAACCCCAAAATTAGACTGAAAACAATTCATAGGCATGTTTTCCTATCATGGCTCATAAGACTGAGGCTAGGGTGCACAGTCACATTTTGCTTTTCGTTTTCCTATGCACCTACCACGTCACTCGCTCCTCAAACAACTGGGAGAAAATATTCTATGCAGCCGGGTTTTTAATTGGCCCACACCACCTTCCTCCTTTTCTTCTGAAGTGGCCAACCTCCTGATTTTTTTATTTTTTATTTTTTTGAGTTGGAGTCTCACTCTGTCGCCCAAACTGGAGTGCAGTGGCCGCTTCCGGCCACCGCAGCCTCGACCTGCTGGGCTCCGGCGATCCTTCCGCCGCAGCCTTCCCAACCTCCTGGTTTTTAACTGGAGAAGTGGCCACCCAGAATACAGACCATGTTTTCCTGCCTTCCATGCAGCCCAGTTAGCCAGGTAACTACCTTCTGAACAATGGATGTAAGCAAAAGCGATCTGGTGGACTTTTGAATCAAGCCCTTAAGGAAAATGATACCTCCTGTCTCTTTCCCTTCCCCCATCTTGCTACCTGGAAGGTCAATCAGTAGTGACCCATAATGAACCACGGGATGAGGGTGAAATCCCAGAGATGGCAAACATCACGATAAGAGTCTACCACCAGTACAGTTCACTGTACTGGCCCTGTGGCTTACCTCTCAGTCCCACACTTCTTTCAACTGGACTGTTACAAGAGGAATAAACTTCCTGTCATACCCCTGTATTTGAAGTCTCTGCGAAACTAGTGAATCTCTGTTCGAAGACACTCCACAGATAAATTTGAGGGTAATTACCCAGGTCAAAGCAATGCCCTTGACCTTCCACTTCACCCACAAGTATTAGCTCTCGTAATTAAATTTGTGTTTCATGACCTTGACCCGATGGCTACAGGAGTGGTTAAACTCAATACAGGTCAATCAAAGTCTGTCTAGTTATTTGAGATGAGGATGAAGTGATTCTAGACCAGTCTGGGCTAATTACTTGAATACAGGTGATGTAAGCTCAAGAGCTATGAGCATCCAACTTCCACACACTGTATGGACCAAGAAGCAGAAAAAGTCAGTGTATAAAAAGGTCATCGGGATCATCAATATCACTGCTCTTCCACCTCCACGTCTTGTCCCCCTGGAAGGTCTTCAGGGGCAGTAGTACACATGGAGCTGGGAAAGAATGCATACCCCTCTGACATGGAAGTGGGAGGGACAGTGACCATCTGATAACCAGTGACACAATCCACTGCACCACATCTCCTGTTTCTGTGGGCTCACCCTTCAGGTCCTATGATAGCAATGCCTTCTGGAATATGCCCTGAAGGACCTGCCTGAGACTGTTTCACAACTACTTTTTTAATAAGTAGAAGGAGTACAGTTAAATAATGATCGAAAATATAGTATAGTACATACATAAACCAGTAATATAGTCACTTATTATCTTGGTTAAATATTATACACGGTACATAATTGTATATTCTGGACTTCTGCACACTAGTGGTGGTGGGTTTGTTTACACCAGCATCGCCACAAACTCAAAAGTGATATGTTGGGCTATGACAATTCTTGGATGAGTTAAAGTTCAAATCTTACCCAAGTCGCTCCCATGCTTCAAATCCCTCAGAGACCCCCATTTCTTTCAGGTTAAAGTTCAAAGGCCTTGACCAATGGGACCCAACCCTCCTTAGCCTATCCCTGTCTACTCTCTTATCATTCCATGGTGATGCTCCAGTGTCCATGACAGCTGTGGCTTCTTGCCCTTGCCTCTCTGACTTTGCTCTTACTCTTTCTCCATCTGGTCAAGGAATATGCCGATTACTCCCTTTTGGTGGTCAGTTTTTCCTGCAGTAACACACAGCTCCCAAAATCTCAGGATAGTTACCTCAAAAAACATTATTTCTCACATATGGGTTTGCCAGTCTTCCGTGGCTCTGCTGGGTGCAGGCAGCAGACCTGGTTCGAGTGTAAGCCGTTGGTCTACAAATTGCAGGACCCAGCATGGAAGAGAAGCCATGATGCTCTCAAAACAGAGGCAGACACTCAAGAGGCCAAGCCAACTGTGGGAGCACCTGTCAAGTCTCTGACCCAATATGTCAACTCTGCTCCATTCCATGAGCCAGGGCAAGTCACATTAGGGGGCCAAGCTCTGTGGGTAAGAGTGTATACCCTCTGACATGGAAGTGGGAGGGACAGTACCATCTGATAAACAATGACATCATCTACTGCACCACATCTCCTGTTTCTGTGGGCTCACCTTTCAGGAGAGAGCGATAGTAAGAGATTGTTTCCTCTCTCAACAACCCCTAGCATCCAAGTAGGGAGCTGGGAAGAGGGAATGGTCCCGTGTTGGGTCTCTCCCTGGGAACCTGCCTGACTTCACACTGCCCAGGTTGTTTTCTCCTCTCCTCAAGCCCTGTGATAAGCTCACCAGGGTGGGAATTAACCCTCTACCACAGGGTTAGGCAGTTTATTCATGGAGCAAAGGAGCAGGAGAATCATAACCAAACCTCAGATGCAGGCTGAGGTCGCCAGCCTGCCTTTACTAGCATTAAACGGATCTTTCCACCTCTGTCCTCCCTCCATTCCTCCGTGGTCACAGTATGAAGGAGAATTGATGAAGCTCTCACCAAACTCCCAACACTTAGAAGGCTCCCAGGCCCACATCTGGCTAACATCTACTGATTCTTAATATAAATAATACAATATAAATAATTCATAAAAATAATAACTAATACTCATGTAACATTTACTATGTATTAGTCACTGTTATAAGTGTTTTTCAAATAACCATTAATTTAAAACTCATGTAGGCTGGGCGCAGTGGCTCATGCCTGTAATCCCAGCACTTGGGAGGTTGAAGCAGGAAGATCATTTCAGGTCAGGAATTTGAGATCACACTGGGTGAACATAGCAAGACCCTGTCTCTAAAAAACCTTTTAAAATTTAGCCAGGTGTGGTGGCACGCATCTGTAGTCCCAGCTACTCGAGAGGCTGAGGTGGGAGGATACTTGAGCAATCCCAAGAGTTCAGGCTGCAGTGAGCTATGATTGTGCTACTGCACTCCAGCCTGGGGGACAGAGCAGGACCCTTTTTCAAATGATAATAATAAAATTGCAAACCCTATGAAGTAGGCACTATTTTTAACAACTACACATGAAAGATGAAGGAATTGAGGAAAAGAGACTTACCTAAGATCGCACAGCTAGTGTCAGAGCTGGATTCCAACTTGGGCAATGTGGGCAAAATGCCACCACACTCTACTAGCTCCCTTACACCCTACCTTACTCCTGGCTGGACAAATGAAATCCTTCTCTTATTGGTACCTGCAACACCCCCACAAATTTCTGTCACCATGCTGTGTCAGAATAATCTGTTTATGAGTTTGTCTTCCCCTCTTGGCTCTGAGATTCTTAAGAGCAAGAAGTATCTCTTATTCTTACTTTTATCTCCTCTACCTAATAAGATGCTTTTCTTTATTCACTCAACATTTCCTTAGCTTGACTAATGGCAAGCACTGTGCTAAGTGCTCTTTCAATATTTCTCCAATCCACATAGTACTCCAGATGAGAGCAAACTTATAAAGTTAGAATGGTAAGTTATTTGAAAAAAAAAATGGTCTGCAATCACCCACCCCCCTTCCTTATAAATCAGTGTCCCCACTCCTTGAATCTGGGCTGGTTTTATGATTTGCTCTGGCTGATAAAATGAAGTGATGTCCAGCCAGTTCCAAGGTTGGACCCCAAGAGGTCTTGTCCCCTTCTGTGCACTCTCTGAAGGCTCTGGGCACTGCCACGAGAACAAGCCTGGGCTGGGCCAGCCTGTTGGAGAATGGGAGGCCACATGGAACAGAGATGAACTACCCCAGCTGAGGCCATTCTGGACTAGCTTGTCTTTGGGTCATCTTGCAGCTGACCACAGAGGCCTGAGCCCAGCAGACATAAGTCCCTCCTGGCCCAGACGAGAGAAACAACCAGTCAAAACACAATTTCATGAGCAAGATAAATGGCTGTTGTTAGAAATTACTAAGCTTTGGAGCTGTTACACAATGAATACAATGGCAACCGTGGTTTCCCCAAGGATGGAGTTGCAGTGACTATGCACAGACTCTCTTACAGATAAAGGGGTAAGACAGCAACCAGCCCACATGCTGTCCTTGTCACATAAGCCAAAGAGCCTAGTTCTGCCTCTCTTTGCTTTCACTCCAAAGACTAAGTCACATGGTCTGCAAGATGAGAAAGGACCAAATACCCTGTGAAAATAAGCCAAACAGGCAAGCAGGTCTCTCATTCCAGTCTACAAGGGTTTTAATGTACCAGTTCTCAAACCCTGAGATGCATCCCCCTCTACCATGAAGTGACTATTGTGTATCCCAGAATTAGAACATTTCAAGGACTGTTCAATGAAGAAAACTCAGTGCCAGGAAAGCTTCTTATGTAATTCAAAGGGAATGAAGCCAGTCCCTTTGGAAGTGACATCGATCCTGGAGAAGACACTTGTCTGGGTTTTTTTGGCTAGTGTGGACTCAGCATTTCTAGAAAGGAATGACAGCTTTCCAGTGCTCTCACCAAGTCCTGACCCCTCTGCCCTAAAACTTTTGATTTCTACCTAATGGGCTCTGTCCTGATCAATGGAAGATAGCTTCTGATCTCACCAGGAAGGAGGAGTCATCTTCTGGGTTAGCTTCTTCATTTCCCTGCTGTATTTATATAATCAAAGTCAGTCGCTCAAGGTGCATCTATCTGATATATATAGAAGAATAGAGATAAGCCTTTTCTTAGGAATAGCCTTTGTCATTTACTCATGGAAAAATTTCTAGTGAACTGGCACTATGCTAGGCCCTGAGAAGAATTTAAAAAACAGTGAAAAGACACAGGACCTGCCTTCTAGTAGAAGAGAAGGAAAGCAAGGAAGAAGAGGAGGAGAAACTCCTTATAACTACCATGAGCTTTTGCTTCTTCAGTAACTGGCTTTCATGTATTGAGGGCCTGGCACTGTGCTAGGCTCAGGGAAGAAAAGAATATTAAGAAAATACACAGGATCCACTTTCAGAAAGATAATAGTAATTGTTGTTGATGACATTGTTAATATACCTTCCTTGGTTTTGTTTGTTTTTACTTTTTTGCGGTGAAATACATTTTCAAGTGTACGGTTCAATGTCATTAAGTACATTCACATTGTTGTGCAACCATCACCACCATCCATCTTCAGAACTTTTTTATCTTCCACAACTGAAACTCTGTACCCATTAAAAACTAACTGTATTCTCCCTTTCCCCCAATTCTTGGCAACCTTTATATTTTCTGTCTCTATGGATTTGACTACTTTAAGTATCTCATATAAGTGGAATCATACAATATATGTCCTTTCTGGATTATCTCACTTAGCATAATGTCTTCCAAGTGTCATCCATGTTATAACATTTGCCAGAATTCCTTTACTTTTCAAGGCTGGGTAATACTCCACTGTTTTTTTGTGGGGTTTTTTTTTTTTGGTTGTTTTTTTTTGAGTCGGAGTCTCACTCTGTCACCGAGGTTAGAGTGCAGTAGCACGCTCACAGCTATTGCAGCCTCGATCTGCTGAGCTCAGGCGATCCTTCCACCTCAGCTTTCCAAGTAGCTGGGACTACACGTATGCACCACCACACCCAGCTTCCATGGTCTTTATATATTACATTTTGTTATTCATCCATCAGTGGATACTTGAGCTCCTTCCACCTTGTGACTACTGCAAATAATGCTGCTATGAATATGGGCGTGCACATATCTCTTTGAGTTCCTGATTTCATTTCTTTGGGGTATATACTAGATCATATGGTGATTCTATTTTCAATTTTTTAAGGAAGAGCCATACTGTTTTCCACAGTGGCTACATCATTTTAAATTCCCACCAACAGTGCACAAGTGTCCTAACATCTCCACATCTTCACCATCTTCACTTTGTATTGTCTTTTTAAAAATAAAGCCAACTTCATGAGTGTGTGGTGGTATTTCAATGTAGTTTTGAATTGCATTTCCCTAATGATTAATAACATTGAACACATTTCCAGGAGACGGATTAAGATGGTAATATGAGGCAGCCAGAGTGTGATTTTCCTATGGAATAAACCAAGATAGAGAGAATTTCCTCAGCACCCAGAGATGAATACACCCCACGACTCTTAAGAGAAGTGACGATAACCACACAGGGCTAAGAAGAGGAAAAAAATCCATTGACCTGGGCGGGAACTAGCCAGATTCTTGCCTGGACTACCACAGACCACCAGCAGCCTTCAGACGCAGTGGGGAAGGTGAGTTCTGTGCTCCTGCCACAGACTTGGGGGCACCCTGAGTCTTGCAGGACTCCAGTTCCTCACAGGAAGCTGCCTTAACCACAGCTGTGCACTGCTAAAGCCCAAGCAGAGTGGTGCAGGAAAAAAGCAAGCCCTGAGCAGCTCCACTTGTCATATCCTAGGAACTCAATCCTTGAGAGCAGTGTTATTGCTTTCTAGCCAACCTGGGAGGGGTCAGGCCCAAAGGCAAACTCCTCAGCAGCAGACAAATCTTGGCTGGGGTGGGTGGCCCTGAGAACACCTCAGGTCCTGAGGTCATTGCACTTTGATATTTGGATGGAAACTGCCCCAGGCCACGGTGGGGAACCAGGTGGGACACATTACCATAGTAACCTCTCCCTCCCTGTGTAAACTTTTCTGTGCCAGCCCGGCACAATATTACCCCAGTGGCCTGGGACTCCTTAATCCCAACTGGAGGAGCCAAGAGTGCATACTTATAGGTCGCTTGAGTGTCTTCCCTCAACTTCTGCACTCCCCTCGAAGGCTCAAAACAGAGAACTTGAGTAATTCTCAGAACCCCACCTTCCACCTAGGTTGGCTGGGCACTTCCTTGGAGGAACACTCACCAAGGAGGAACTCCACAGCCATCATTGCAGCTGGCTTTCTTCCACAAACACCACCTCCTGGCTGGAAGTCAACAGCACAGTCTACCATTTTGGATATAATACCTCAGCTTTGGGGAAGGCCTGATCCCAGACCCCAGCTAACACCACTTTCCAAGTCACTCTGGCTATTCAGGATGCTAGTGCAGGTACTCAGCACAGGACTGCCACAGCTGGCAATTGAGAAACTCACTACGCTAAGACTATATATAACCGAGAGAACCCTATAGTACCTATGTCAGCCCCCTGCTACCTCAAAGAAGAAGAAATTGTCTACCCAAATGAGAAGAAACCAGAAAAATAATTCTGACAATATAAAGGGAAAAATAAGAGTTCTCCAACACCCCCAAAAGACCGCACTACGCGCTTCAGCAATGGACCCTAACCAAAATTAAATCTTTGAAATTCCAGATATAGAATTTAAAAGGTTGATTATGAAATTGATCAATGAGCTTCAAAAGAAAATTGAAAGCTTGAAGAAATTTTAAAAACTATTCAGGACATGATGAAAAATTCTCCAAAGAAATAAACTCCCTTTAAAAAAAACCCCAAGCTGAAATTCTGGACATGAAAAAATAATTTAAGTAGACCAGAACAAGCAGAATAAAGACTCTGAAAACTTGGGGACAAGGCTTTTGAATTAACCCAATCAAATGACAATAAATAAAAAAGATTCAAGAGAGCAAAACAAAATCTCCAAGAAATGTGGGATCATGTAAAACATCCAAACCTAAGAATCACAGGTGTTCCTGAGGAAGAAGAGAAAGCAACAGGTTTGGAAAGCCTATATGAAAGAATAATGAAGGAAAACTCCCCTGGCCTTGCCAGAGATTTAAACGTCCAGATACAAGAAGTGCAAAGAACTCCCAGAAGATTCATTGCAAAAAGGTCATCCCCATGGTATATAATCACCCGGTTATGCAAAGTTAATGTGAAGAAAATAATTTTAAGAGCAGTGAGACAAAGGCATCAAATAACTTACAAAGATAAACCTATCATATTAACAGGACTTCTTAGAAGAAACCCTACAAGCCAGAAAGGATTGGGGCCCCATCTTCAATCTCCTTAAATAGTCAGCCAAGAATTTTGTATTCCACATAACTAAGTTTAATAAACGAAGGACAAATGAAGTACTTCTCAGACAAGCAAACACTGAAGGAATTTGTCATCAATAGACCAGCTCTATAAGAAATACTCAAAGGAATTCTAAACACTGAAGCAAAGGATCAAAATATACCAATAGAAAAATGCTGGAAATAATAAAGCTTACAGGCCTTATGGAATACCAACACAATAGAGAAAATAATAAAGAAAGCTACCAGTATGATAAATGTAATAGTACTTTACATATTACTATTAACTCTGAATGTAAATGATTTCGACGTCCCTCTAAAGAGATATAGACCGGAAGAATGGGTAAAAAGACACAACATAAATATCTGCTGCCTCCAAGAGACCCACTTAACACACAAAGAATCCCATGGACTCAAAGTTAAAGTGGCGGAGGAAAATATTTCATGCAAATGGAAATAAAAAGCAAGCAGGAGTAGCCATTTTCATATCAGATAAAACAGACTCTAAAACAGTAGAAAAAAAGATAAAGATTGTTTTCATATAATGGTAAAGGGATCAATCCAAGGAGAAGACAACAATTTTAAATATATATGCACCTAACACCAGAGAGGGAAGGACAAAAAAGTGCACAGGTGGTGGTGGTGGGTACACTTAAAGCCCAGACCAGAAACTTTTTGTACCCCCAAAGCTATTGAAATAAAACAACTTTTAAAAAAATAGATGTTGGTGCAGATGCAGAGACAAGGGAATGCTTTTACACTGTTGGTGGGAGTGTGAATGAGTGCAACCTCTGTGGAAATAAGTATGGAAATTCCTCAAAGAACTAAAAATAGATGTACCATTTGATTCAGCAATCCCACTACTAGGTATCTACCCAAAGGAGCAGAGGTCATTACAGGAAGTCCCCAACATATGAACGAGTTCCATTCCAAGAGCACATTTGTCATTCCAATTTGTTTTAAGTGCAACAAAGTTAGCCTAGGTACCCAACTAAAACAATAACCTACATAGTACTATATGGATTCAAGAGGCTATACTGACACCTGTTGGAGAGAAATAATACATTTTTAAAAACACAGGCGTGCATTGTTAAAGTTTGTACATTGAAGGTTCATATGTAGGGTATTTATTGTATATAAAAAGGACCCCTGTACCTACATGTTCAAGTACAACAATTCATAATTACAAAGATACGGAACCAACATAAAAGCCCATCAACCAGTCAGTGGGTGATGTGGTACATATACACTAGGGAATACTATTCAGCTGTCAAAAAGAATGAAATAATGTCTTTTGCAGCAACGTGGATGGAATGGGAGAACATCATCCTAAGTGAACTAACTCAGGGACAGAAAACCAGACACCGCATGTTCTGACTTATAAGTGGGAGCTGAACTAAGGATCTGCAAAGACAGAGAATTGTATAATGGACACTGGAGACTCAGAAGGAGGTGAGGGGGAAGGGGTGGAGGGATGAAAAAAATCGCCGAGCGGTTACAATGTGCACAGATGGGGTGGTGGGCACACTTAAAGCACAGACCAAAAACTGCTTGTACCTCCTAAAGCTATTGAAATAAATAAAAAATAAAAATAAAATAATACTGAGTATATGTCCATGTGCTTACTGGCCATTTGTATGTCTTCCTTGGCAAAATGTCTATTTAAGTTTCTTGATTTTATTTTTTCTGGACACATATTGCTTTCACGTTTTGTTCCAGGCATGCTAGCAAGTTCCACAGATAGCTTACTTGATTTAACCCCATCACGAGCAAATGAGGGGGTTATTATTCTCGTTTTACAGGTAAGGAAACTGAGATTTTTTCATGGCTAGCTCCAGTGCACACCTTGAAACAGGCAGAGAGGGACTTGAAGCAGGACTGGCTGACCCCACTGAGCCACGCCCAGTCTGGCACTGGAGACCTGCAGGAAGGGAGCCGGGAGGGGATGGGGAGACCCATAGGCTGGGGGCTCCATGGGAGCTGGTCTCTGTGTCTCACTTATTCCCTCGGTGCCTTTTGCTGCACTTTTCTCCTGCCCTTTCTTCCTTCCCTTCCCTTTTCCCTCCTTTCTGGTCTGGACTAAGAAAATATCTCCTTCCTGCCTGCCAAGATGACCTCACCACGGCTCCAGCCTCACCCACTCGAGTCCCTCCTCTCTCCTGGAATCCCTGGAAGAGGTGAGTAGTTCTGGCAGTCACTGGTCTTAGGGTGCCGCCGTTGCTTGTTCCTGAACCCTACCCACACTTCTGCAATGATCCCTTCTCTTCATTTGGGTCTGCCTCCGAGGATTCTCTCAAGAGGTTCAGACATTGGAGGGGAAGGCAGCTATTTTTGTCAGGCCCTATTTTTCCAAAGAAATGCGGATCCCTTGGTGAGAATATTCTTTTCCTCTGAGATCACACAAAGAAGAGAGGGCCTTCCTTGCCCTTGCAAATACACCTCCCCAAGCCTTCCCATGGCCATCATAGCCACGGAGCCCCACCTCTGCTCTCTGGCCAGAGCCACCTAAAGGCCGCAAATGTAAAACCTTTAAGAGCCTTTCTGTGTCCCAGAAATGGCCCGAAGGGGCACCTGGCCCTCTGCCTGGGTGCTTGTTCCAGCAGCTCCTGCTCTCAGGTGTGGCTGCCACCCCTCCCAACCTCAGCCCCCTGCCCCATGTCTGTGGAAGGAGGAGTCCGTCAGAGGGAGGCCTACCTGTGAGGCAAGTCTGGCCTTCCCTGGTAACCTAGACAAAGGCAGAGGTCAGGTCGAGATGGCCAGGCGAGATGGGGAAGCGCCCCTCGCCCAGGCAGGGCCAGGCCCACAGAGCCATCAGAGCCGTGCAATGAGAAAAGTCTGTCTCCCACAACCCAGGCCTTCACATCTAACTCTCTCCCATCACCCCACCCCCAAATGCACTCAGCTTGATACTCAGGCCCTACTGAGAGCCTGAGACACTCAGCCAGGGTAGACAGAAACATGTTCCTGCGCCCCGAGATATTTACCTTTCAAATGGTGGAATCCTAGAAGGCAACCCTGAAGAGGGGTATGCATGGAGGAATTTTAGACGGTGGTGGGAGCTGCCTGTCGAGAGGCAGGGGCCTCGGCATCAGACCCTGATCAACTTTCCACTGCCTTTCAAAGTAGGGTCAGTGCCAGGGTCAGATGGGTCACTGCCTGCGGCTACGTCTCAGAAGAAGCTCCTCCTACAAGATCTAGCAACACCAGAGGGAGGAACTAGTTACTGAGATGTAAAATTGGGTCTACCCTTTCTCTCCCACACTCCAACTCAGCTGAGACCTCAGGAAGCTGCAGTCAACAGCCTCTGTAGGGTAGTCCACCAAGTCCTGTGTTCTGCTCCTAGCTGTCTCCTAATTTTCTGTGTGATGTTAGGCAAGATACTAACCCTCTGTGGGCCTTGTGTCAGGATTAGCCATAAGAAGGTTAGCTGGATTCAATGGCTCTAAGATCCCACCAACTCCAGTATGCGATGATCCCCTGTCCCTCCCCCTTTTCGTCTCCTCCCCTCTCCGTCCTCCACAGCCACCCCAAAGAAAGTATATTGAGACAAAGGCAGAGAAGTTCTTGCCGTCTCACTCTCCTCTACAGACACCATGAGCTTTACCACTCACTCCGCCACCTTCTCCATCAGCAAAGGGTCCCTGGACTCTATCCAGACAGCCAGCGCCCAGCCCACCAGCAGCTTGGCCAGTGTCTATACAGGCACCAGGGGCTGGGGCTCCTGTATCTCCGTGTCTCACTCCACCAGCCTCCAGACCGGCTAGGGGTCTGGGGGCCTGGCCACAGGGATGACTAGGGTGGGGGAGAGCATGCAGAGTGAGGAGGAGATCGTGCAAGACCCGAATGACCACCTGGCCTCCAACCTGGACAGGGTGAAGAGTCTGAAGACTGAGAATCAGAGGCTGAAGAGCAAAATCTGGGAACCCCTGGAGAAGAAGGGACCCCAGGTCAGAGACTGGGGGCATCACTTCAAGGACCCAAGGACTCAGATCTTCGCAAATTCTGTGGACGATGTCTATCTTGCTGCTGATGGCCTTAGAGTCCAGATGAGACAGAGCCGGTCATGTGCCCGTCAGTAGAGAATGACATCTGTGGGCTCTGTAGGGTCATCAACGACACCAGTGTCACCTGGCTGCCACTGGCGACAGACGGTGACTCTCCAGGACGAGCTGCCCTTTCTGAGGAAGAACCACAAAGAGGAAGCAAAAGGCCTGCAAGCCCAGACTGTGGAGGACGTCCCAAATCTCAGGGCCTCAGCAAGGTCATGGCAGACATCCGGGCCCAGTATGATGAACTGGCTCAGAGGAACCAAGAAGTGCTGGACAAGTACCGGTCCCTTCAGATAAGGAGGCACCACAGTGGTCACCACACAGCCCGCTGAGATCACAGCTGCCAAGATGATGCTCACAGAGCTGAACGTACAATCCAGTCCTTGGAGATGGACCTCGACTCGATGAGAAATCTGAAGGCCAGCTTGGAGAACAGCCTGAGGGAGGTGGAGGCCTGCTACACCAAGCAGATGGGGCAGCTCAAAGGGGCGGCTGCACCTGGAGTCTGAGCTGGCACAGACCCAGGCAGGGGGCCAGCACCGGGCCCAGGAGTCCAAGGCCCTGCTGAACAGCAAGGCCAAGCTGGAGGCTGAGATCACTACCTCCCGCTGCCTGCTGGAAGAAGGGAAGGACTTCCGTCTCGGTGATGCCCTGGACTTCCAGAAGCAGCTCCATTCAGACCATCCAAAAGACCACCCACAGGAGAGTGGGTGCCAAAGCAGAGTCTGAGACCCACGACACCAAAGTTCTGAGATGTTGAGGCAGTAGGAACAGAGTACCCTTTGGGGAGCAGGAGGCCAATAAAAAATTCAGAGATTTTAAAAAAAGACAAAGCCAGAGAGTTTGGCTCAGCTGAGTGCAGACTTCTGGGAACTGCAGGACACCACCTGTAGCTCACATTTGGTCAACCGTGGCCAGCTGTCTTAGGAACTGAACGAGTTTCTCTTCCCAGGTCGTCCAAAGGTTCAGGCCTAGATAAAAGGGCTGCCCCACGCTCAGCTGGTTGAGTTACTCAGCTCGCATCCAGGATTAACCAAGGCTCCTCACTGGCTCTCTGGTTTCAAAACAAAACAAAACTTTGAAAGAGAACCGCATTTGGTGGAAAATCCCCCCGTAACATGGCCCCCGGGAGGGCTTTGGGGGCACCGACTGTCAAGTGTCAGTTCGCACAACCTGTGATCAAAACAGCCCTCTAATGTCAATACCAATAATGATAATAGCACCTTGCATACTTAGTGCTCCTGGCCTTTCAACCCCCTCATCTGGGCTCAGTCTGACCTCGTGCAACTTTCTGTGGTAGGCAGAGCACAAATAACTTTCCAATAACTTAGTTCTGTTTCAGACATGAGGAAACTGAAGCCCAGAAAGATAACAGACATTCTGAGCTGAGTTGAACTAAATCCCCTAATCAAAGTTTACCGGGTCTCTCCCATGCCAATGAATTCAAATGCTATCTGCAGAGTCTGCCCAGCTGGCCGCATCATGATAAAGATTTTGGAGGTCTTGAATAAAACCCCCAAACAAGTATTTTGTAGTGGTGCCCAGACTGATGTTGGGGTTGCCCGCTCACTATGCTGTGTCCACAGAACCTGGAATCCTGGAAAATCCAGACTAGAAAGACCATGAGCGCTCATCAAATGCAACCACCTGCTCCATGCAAACCACCCCTGTGCAGCCTCCAGCAAGTGC
The DNA here is from genome assembly GCF_000164805.1 of Carlito syrichta. Classification (NCBI taxonomy): domain Eukaryota; kingdom Metazoa; phylum Chordata; class Mammalia; order Primates; family Tarsiidae; genus Carlito; species Carlito syrichta. Next base: position 259,320 of record NW_007225824.1, read on the forward strand.
TTGGGACGTAGATTCTGGTGCAGCAACAGACTGGAAATGGCCATGGCTAGAAGTTTCTTTCTCATATCACAGTCTAGGTGCAAAATGGACACGGCTGATGTGGCAGCTCCAGGGTGTCAGGGACACAGGGTCCTTCTCTGCTTTTTTCTTCAGGGTGTGTCGCAGTTCAGACTTCCCAGGAAGCAGAATTCAAGATGGAAATTGCGTCCAGGAAGTTGGGGTTTTTTTTAATTTTTTTTTTAATTATAAAGATGTGGGGTACAATTCAGGGTTAGATATACAAACATTGATTATGCAGGTACCCCTGTTGATGAGGTAAGCCCCTCCCTCCCCTAGCAGTTTCCCTCAACTGCCAATCCACCCCCGCTCCCCTGACAGTTTCCCACTACTGCCAAATGCTTTCTTATAGTATTATAATTGTTCAAGGTCCGCTTGTGAGTAAGAACATCTGGTACTCTGTTCTTTATTTCGGTGATGGATCACTGAGTATGATCGACTCCAGATCCATCCAAGTTGCTGCAAAGTCTATATATTTGTCCTTCTTTATGGTTGCATAATATTCCATTGTGTATATGTACCACATTTTCTTTATCCAGTCCAGCTTCGATGGGCAACATAGTAGGTTCCATGTTTTTGCTGTTGTGAATAGAGCTACAACAAACGTACGTGTACAGGTATCTTTTTTGTAGAATGATTTGAGTTCCTCAGGGTATATTCCCAACAGGGTAATTGCTGAGTCATATGGAAGGTCAATTTATAGTTCTTTCAGAAATCACCACACTGTCTTCTACACTGCTGGTGGGAATGTGTACAGGAAGTTTATTAAAGACGGCTCTCAGGACGAACACCTGTGGGAAAGGGTACAATACCAGGCTGAGTAGAGAGAAGAGTCAGGTTGTGATTTAGCCACAACCAAGGCCTCAGCCAACCCCAAGGGAGCCCTGGAGCTGTGATGGCCTTTCAGGGTTGTCTGAGTTGAAGCAGAGGGCAGGACACACACAGAGACTCATCATCGAAGACCACTGCCCCTGGGAAGGGGTGACCTTGGACTGGAAGGCGCTTCAGAGGAGAGCAGTGCTCAGCAATGGCTGATAGCGAAGAGCTGAAAGCTGGCAGTTGTGGGAATGAGTCCTTCTTCCCTGAAAGGCATCTGGGCAGCACAGAGCAGGATCTACTATGAGGTCATTGTGGGTTGAATTGTGTTTCCCTCAAAATTCGTATGCGCAAGTCTTAACCCCCGGGACCTCAGAATGCAACTTTATTTGGAAATACAGTCATTGTCAGTGTAATTAGTTATGATGAGGTCATCTGGAGTAGATGAGTCCTTAATCCAATATGGTGAGTGCCCTTCTAGAAAGGGGATATTTGGACATGGCCTCGTATGGAAGGAAGACTGTATGAAGACTCAGGGAAGACGACAAGACAGCCAGGGAGAAAGGCCCAGAACAGATCCTTCCCTCACAGCCTCAGAACAATCCTACCAACACCTTGATCTGGGCCTTCTAGCCTCCAGAGTTGTGAGAACATAACTTTCTGTTATTTAAGTCCCCCAGGCTGTAGCACTTTGTTACAGCAGCCTCAGCAAGCTAATACAGTGTCACCTTCATCTGCAGGATCCAATGTGGTTTACCACCAGGTTCGAGTTCCAGCCCATGGAGAGGAAGAGGAAGAAAGGGAAAGCAAATAGACACCCCTCTTGCTTAGGGTCTAGAAGTGTCCCACATCACTTCTGTCAGTTGCATAACTTGGTCCCATGACCACACCAGTACAGAGAGGTTGGGAAGTGTGGTCTTTATGCTGGACAGCCACGTGCCCGGGTAAAAAAGTATTATTAAGGAAGAATGGGACTGTGGATAAAGTTAAGTGAATTCCTCCAGGGAGCTCAATGTGAGCTTGGGGGCCAGACCTAGAAACAAATCCTTTTCTTAGAATCCCTTGCCAGGAGGTCTCCAAGAGAGTATAGATGCGGCACTGTGGGAGCACAGAAGAAATCTGGCCTCACTCTGATCGAGAGCTGGGCAGGCTTCCTGGAGGAGGTGACACAGGATCCAAGCCCTGAAAGACAGAGAAGACATTCCCAAAGTATAGCCATAAGGAGAGGGAATTGCAGGAGAGAAAAACGCATGCTCAGTGTGCAGGGAGCTATACATCCATGAACTCATTTAACCCTCAGCTCAACCCTGCCAAGCAGACATAATTATCTTCACAGAGGTAGAATCTGAGAGGTTGAATCGAGAGGTTGATTTTGACCAGTTCCTCATCAAAGGTCACACAACTAGCAAGAAGCAGAGCAGAGACATAAACTGGGTCTTCTGATTCCAAGCAAACACTCTATTTCTAACCCAGATGCTCATGGCCTCTCCAGCCCTTGAGCTCTATAGAGGACTGCTTTGTGTGGGCACAAACCCAGCCAAGGCATGCCATCCCTCTCCAAAATGCGTGAGCACTCCCAGGGTCCCACTCATTCATGGTATCCTGTCTCTGCCTCAGAGATTCAGGGACTTCCTGAGCTGTCCCTGGCCCATTCTAGTGTCACCTTAGGTATAAAACCCTTCACCTATTTCCTAAATAAGTGTCAAAAGTCTATTCCAGTCTGTTCTGTATCTAAGGAAAAAAATAAGACTAGCTAGGAGGGGTAGTTGGGAGGGGTCACACCATGCCCTGCATGATAATCTCCTGGCTCTCCTGCCCAGCAGAGCTCTGTTAAGGGTCTGAGGATGGTTCAGTAGCTGACACCATGAACATCCAGGACTGCCCTGTGGTCAGTGGACCATTAGGACTGTCCTGGGGTCAGCGGACAGCCTTTGCACCTCACCATCCAAGACTTCCCATCGTACAGGGTTCTGAAAAAAGCACAGCTCTGTTTGGATAAAGTCCTACTTCGTCAGTTATCTTATGTTGAGCTGCAAAAAGAAAAGCCAGAACTTCAGCACCAGCTGGAGGGCCAGGTACCCTTGGGGGATCTGGTTGGCAGTGGCTTGAGTTAGGGCTTGGACAGGATAGAGTTGGAGAGCCAACAGAGGAGGGACTAAGACAGGCTCAACAAATACTTTATTTCTGAGTCAGTTCACTTAAGATGATGATCTCTGGCTCCATCCATGTTGCTGCAAAGAACAAGACTTCGTTCTTTTTTGTTTTTTGTTTTTTTTTGTTTGTTTGTTTTGGTTTGGTTTGGGTTTTGGTTTTTGTTGTTTTGTTTTGTTTTGTTTTGTTTTGTTTTGTTTGAGTTGGAGTCTCACTCTGTCACCCAGACTGGAGTGCAGTGGCCGCTCTCGAACCCCCAGGCTCAGGCAATCCACTCACCTCGGGTCTCGAACCCACAGGCTCAGGCAATCCACTCACCCCGGCCTCCCAAAGCGTGGGATTACAGGCTGAGCCACCGAGCCCTGTGACTTCATTCTTTTCTTGACTGCATAGTGTTCTGTGGTGTATGTATGTATACTGGTGTATATATACCACATTTTCTTTTTCGGTCAATTGTTGGTAGGCACTTAGGTTGCTGGCTCCATGATTTTGCTATTGTGAGTAGTACTGCAATGAACATATGAGTATAGGTATCAGGTATCTGTTTTATCTGTTTTTCCATATTGATTTCTTTCTTTCTTCTCTTTTTTTTTTTTTTTTTTTTGGTAAATCCCTAGTAGTGGGATTGCTGAGTCAAACCAAACACCACATGTTCCCACTCACATGTGGGAGCTAAATGGTCACAAAGTTGGAAATAATAGACACTGGAGACACCAATAAGCGGGGAGATGGGGAGGCAGGGAAGGGGCTATGGTTCAGAAACTAACTACGGGGCACAATATTCAGTATCTGGGAAATGGGCCACCTGAGACCCAGTCCCCACCACTACACAATATGTCCATCTAACAAGCATGCATGTGTACACCCTGAATCTAAAAGAAAAGAAATTAAAAAAAAAAGAAAGAAAGAAATACTTTAGACTCAGACCAGGAATGACCCTTATGTAAATCAGAGCGCCCTTGTCTCCAGCTCTTGAGAAAACCAGACAGCACTCTGCCCTTGTGCATCTGTCAAATAATGGTAGTTGAGACCCACTCGTGCCTTGACATTCAGATGAGCAGTAAGGGTCTTGTAGGCAGGACTGCCTGGGGGTTACATTGTGCTCACACAGACTTGGGTTTGAATCTTGGCTCTGCCTCTTATTACCTATGTGTCTTGGGCACATTGTTTAATCACCCAGGCCTGCATAAAAAAATGGTGGGGGGATTTATTATGCTTCCCTCAAAGGCCTGCTGTGAGAATGAAATGAAATAGATGATGCCAGGCACAGTGCCTGAATTACAGAAACACTCAGTAATAGCTTTAAAAATCTGATCTAGACCAGGCAGAGTGGCTCAAGCCTATAATCCAAGCATTTGAGAGGTCAAGGTGAGAGGATCGCCTGAGCCCAGAAGTTCGAGAAGAGCCTAGGCAACATGGTAAGACCTCGTCTCTACAGTAAATCAAAAATTTAGCTGGGAATGGGAGTGAATATCTGTAGTCCCAGCTACTTGGAAGGCTGAAGCAGAAGGATCGTCTGAGCCTTGTAGGAGGCGTGAGCATGCTGCACTCCAGCCTGGGTGACAGAGTGAGATTCTGACTCAGAAAACAACAACAACAAAAATCTGACCTGGTCACGGCTGTAAACCCACTGGCTTATACTTAAGGGCTTATCAAATGCTATTGACTGCTGGGCCCACAAGCCCATTTCCCTTTCTCCAAAACCTTCATCCAAGCTGGGCCAATTGGATCTTGTCTTTCTAAAATGTGTCATTGCTACTCAGAAATTCAGTTATTCACTATTAGTACTTGAAGCAAGACGACAGGCGAGCACGGAGGCAGCCATTCAATGTCCACAGAAACCGAGGAAGCCTGCAGGAAAAGGAACAAGAAAACGGGCAGAATGAGAAGCAGAGGGGAAAGACCACAAGGTCTGGGAGGGAAGTAAAGAAGGAGGAAGGAAAGCAAGAGAGAGAGAGAGAGAGAGAGAGAGAAAGGAAGCACACACACTAGGTTTTCATAAGATGCCCTAGGTTCCTCCTCCTGCCACTGAGTCCCCCTCTTTGCTAAGCCTGATCGAAGACATCTGTTCTTCCAGGTCTTTCCTCAGCCCACTGATTTTTCTTGTATCCGTCTGGGTACAGGCATCCTAGCTGCTCCTTCTCCAGATGAAGCCATGAGGCGTAGAGAGCTTGGTGTCTGGTCAAGGGCACACAGATGGTCAGCATCAGAGTCAGAATTCCAACCCCACTCACCCTGCCTCCCTGTGGAACAAACACGGATCCAACAGTCAAAAGACCTTAGCTGGAGGGACAGTTCTGCTACTTACAAGCCAGGTGACCTGATCCAGTCCCTCGATCACTGAGCACTCTGCTTACGTGTTCTGTAAAATGGGGATGACAGTATTCCTCTCCCGTCTTGCTGGGTTACCTGATGAAATACTTTATGTGAATCAGCTCTTTGAACTGCTAAACACTGTGCAGATACCAGCCATCATTAGTTTATACGGCTCTGTATATCTTTGCCCATCTTATGAGATTTTGAAGTTGAAAATCTATGGACAGGGACCGTGTCTACTTGAATGCCCCCAAAAGCACTTGGAAGTCTGCTCTTCCTTAGAAAATATGAAATAACTCCAGGTTGAGAAATAGCAAGCACATTTACTTTTCTGAAGCAGAGGATACAGATTTCACACGGGGAGTAAATATGTGAAGAAACTATTTAACTCACGTTCCCAGTTACTCTTTGGAAACACTATTGGATGGCATTTGGGGTGATTCACAGAGAAGAAATAATTTATGTGTCTGTGTGTTGTTTCTTCAAGTAGCTATTAAAAACACAACTGAATAGCATGTGTTTTTCCATTCTCTGGAAATCAAGAAATACAGCACTGTTTTTACTCAAACTTTTCCAAAACAAATCACCTTTTGTGATGGAAAAAGTCGCCCTAAGGAGAGAAATTTTGGGGAAAATTATGAGTGAATGAAAGAAAACAGAGCACCAAACAGAAGTCCTATTTAATGAGAACAAGACCTTGGCCAGCCAGCCCAAGTTCCTTTGCAGTCTGTGTCACTCAGTGGTCCCTCATCTCATGAGCACTGGAGTCTGAAAGGCTTTTGGACTGAGTAACCTGAGGTGTCACTTCACCTCTCTAAGATTCGGTTTCCTCATCTGTAAAATGGGGGTGAAATGCCTTCCTCATGAGCTTCTGGAGAGATTAAACAAGATTATATACTTAAAGTGCCCATGACATTGTAAATTTTAAATAAATTGTCATTTCTCTGGTTGTATTCAACATGTGTAAATCTCATTAAACATAGGACACTACCCTGTAATGCCACCCCATCCCAGGGTCTAGGAACCACTCTCTTCCCAGCAATGCCTTCTGGAAAATTCTCCCCCCTTAAGCTGAAGTTTTAGTCCCCTCATTCTGGTATCTAACAGAGCAGAATCTGAATTTACAAAAGTAAAACTATTTTGTTTTCTCACTTTACATATGGTTTAAAACAACATTGTCATATATAAAGGATAGATGGGAGGGAAACCCACTACGTCGTGTCACTGGTGCATGTGGTATGTGAGGCAAGCCAGGTAGAGAGAGGAAGGAGGTTGCTGGAAGGACTGAGAAAGAAGGGAAAAGAAGACTGTGCCCTCAGTTTTTAAATCTCCATTAGTATACAAATATTTGGGTTTTGTTTTTGCTTTGTTTTGTTTTTTATTTTTATTATTTTTATTTTTTTTATTTTTTTTGAGTTGGAGTCTCACTCTGTCGCCCAGACTGGAGTGCAGTGGCCGCTCCCGGCCACTGCGGCCTCGACCTGCTGGGCTCCGGCAATCTTTCCGCCTCGGCCTTCCAAGTAGCTGGAGTTACAGGCATGCGCTACCACGCCCGGCTGATTTTTTTATTTATTGTAGAGATGAGGTCTCGCAGCCCAGGCGGGTCTCGAACCCGCGGGCTCAGGCAATCCACTCACCTCTGCCTCCCAAAGGTGAGGGATAACAGGCTGAGTCACCGAGCCCGGCTTGTTTTTTTATTTTTAAAGATGCGGGGTACAATTCAGGAGTAAGTAGGTATACAAGTGGTCATCGTACAGGTAAAGTTTGGGCCTCCCTTTGGAAATACTTGAAGCAAATAAGATGGAATGCTAACGGCAATTCAGGTGGCAGATACATGGATGTTTGTTGTCGTATCTTTTATACCATTCTGTGTTTTTTAATCTCAAAGTCACTTCCAACTAAATACATTATTAATAATCATAACAGTAGTACATTTTTTTATGGAACAAATTTCAGCAGCATCCTGACCTCCCTAACAATTGGTGTAAATGATGTCCTGTTTCTTTTTCTTGTCTTTACACATGTGCAAAGCCATTTCACAGAGCATAAAGTTTAATCTGTTTCCACTTAGCCACATGCAAGGATGGCTAAAGAGCTGCCCCAGGTATGCTTTGCTGGGCAGTTTGCTTGATCTGTATAATGGGACAAAAATTAGATTGTTCACATAGAAGCAGGCTAGCACCTACGGTCTCAAGTCCAGGTGGCTTCAGGGATATTTGCTGTTGTTGTTGTTGTTATTTTTGTTAGCAGCCTGGTCCTTGAGTTTGCAAGCTTCCCTCACAACCATCCTTCCTGCTTTGGCTCTCTGCTTAGGTTTTCATCCGTCATAGCATCACAGATTCATTCTGCAGATGTTTATTGGTCACTTCTGCATACCAGACCTTATGCTAGGCCCAAGGAAGTCAATTAGTCAAGCCAGGCAACTGCCCTCATAGATAAGCCAATGTGAGACACAGATAGGCAGGCAGCCCAGGAGAGGTTGCACAAAGTGACAAGGTACAGATGGAAGAGACTGGCGGTGAGGGAAGATTCGCCAGAAGAGGTGAGAAGTAGAAGGAATCATGGAGGAAAGGTAAGTGTTTGCCAGCATTTAAAACTTAGAAGCTTGGCCGGTTTCAGTGGCTCAGCCTGTAATCCCAGCACTTTGGGAGGCCAAAGCAAGTGGATTGCCTGAGACCACGGGTTCAAGACCACCCTGGGCAACTTGACAAGACCTCATCTCTACAATAAATAAAAAAATTAGCTGGATGTGGTAGCGCACACCTGTAGTTCCAGCTACTTGGAAGGATTGCCTGAGCCCAGCAGGTCGAGGCTGCAGTGACCAGGAGCGTGCCACTGCACTCCAGTCTGGGTGACAAAGTGAGACTCCAACTCAAAAAAATAAAATAAAATAAAACTTAGAAGGTTGTTTTACATTTTGAAATCCAGATATTTGAGCTTAGCTGAAAAAATCAGATCTGACAATCCCAGGGAAGAGTCCTCCAGGGCAAAACTCATCTGGACTGCGTGGAAAACAGTGTGTGTGGTGTGGTGACCCCGCAGCCAAGCCTGATCCCCGCTCACCTGACACCACTTGAGCCAGGGGCTTCCCACACCCCTGTGGCTGCTCTCAGCTTAGGGAAAAGGCCACATTGCCTCCGCCAGGCAAAGGAAATTGGATTCAGAGGAGTTCTGGCCAAGACTCTACAAGACAGATTTCAGACTTCACCCTCTGAGAAAAAATGCAGAGCCTTTACCTTGAGGCCATGCCCACTGCCTCATGCCAGAGAAGGTCACCTAAAGGTGATGATATCGGACACCAGGGGAGGCCAGATAAGAAGGCAGTTGGGGTGGACAGTTAATTTGGTGCTCTTTAGATAATGCATCACACTTCCATCCCTATGGCCTCACAGAGAGGTGTATCTGAGTAAATGAGAGAGAAAAGCCTACTTAAGATACTCATGCCCAGAGTGAGCCAAAATGAGGTGACAGCTGAAGGTGACCAAGAAATGCCTTGACCTCTATTGGTAGAAAGCCAACAGCATTTCTAAAATGTTCATACCCTCCAACCAAATGACATGTTTTTGGTGGCTGTGTTTGTTATGGTAGTGGTAACTACCTACCAGGCCAGATTCTGGCACAGATCATTCAATCCTATAAGAACCCCAGGAGGAAGCCTTTCTAAGCCATATTTTAGAGATGAGCAATCGAAGCTCCAAGAGAATATGGGGCCTGTCCGGGGTCATTTAGCTAGTGGCACGGGCCTTGGCTGACTGAGTCACTAACCACAGTCAACTGCCACCAACTTCTGGGAACCTAGCCCAAGGAGATAATCTCAACTTGGAAGGAAAAAGCTTTATTAGGTACAAAATTTTCCACTCTAGAACTATGTGTGCTATTAGAAAAATGAACACAACCTAAGCATCTAAGAGTGCCTGGCCCGGTATGGGCCCTTCCACACACATCTTTCAGAGGAACAAAGAGGAAATTGTTAAAGAGATGATGGCCAATCATCTTGATGGAGTATTAGATGCCCTTTACCAAGTGCACTAAAAAAGAGTTTATGGTAATATCTTAAGGGCTTGTGACAATGTTATAGGAAAAAGCAGGTCATACAATTATAAGCATTATATGATTCCAATTATGTTCAAACACATTTCATGTAGACAAAAAGAATGCAAGAAAATACAACATGAGAGTATATGGTCACTGCATTTGGCCACTAATTTTAGACTAATGCAGGTTTCCTTTTTTTTTTTTAAATTCAGAGTCTCACTCTGTCACCCAGACTGGAATGCAGTGGCATACTCACAGCTACTTCAGCCTTAACTGCCTGGGCTCAGGTGATGCTTTCACCTAGCCTTCTAAGTAGCCAGGACTACAGGTGTATACCACCATGCCTGCCTAATACTTTTATTTATTGTAGAGACGAGGTCTCGCCAAGTTACCCAGCATAGTTTTGAGCCCCTGAGCTCAGGCAATCCTCTCACCTCTGCCTCCCAAGGTTCTGGGATTACAGGTGTGAGCCACCACACCTGGCCAGATTTTATTTTTTTAATTCTTTCCTATTCTACAGATTTTCAGTTATAAGTATGGATCACTTTTATAATGAAGACGAAGCGTTTTGTTTTATTTGAAAGAAAACCTGACTTCTTCACATTCTAGTCTCAGACAATAAGGATGTGGAACTAGAACATGCTAGGAAAACTGGCCAGGCCAAATGGCCAGCCCAGCAGGCAGGTGGCAGGGAAGAGACAGCTGCTCTGGCACAAAGGCTGAAAAGAGAACAGAGTGGACAAGAAGGACATCTGAAAGGGATAAGAATGTCTTTGTGGAGATGTGGTGCACAACTTGTGTGCAGGAATGGGCAGCCGTAATAACTAATTCATGGAATAAACAGACAGGCGTTTATTGAGAACATACCTTGTGCTACTATTTCCTTATTGAGCATTTACTACAGATGGGGCACTGTGAGCGTGTTATCTCACTTAGCTCTCACTCCAACTCTAAGTCTTATTATCTTAGTTTTATACCTAAAAAAAATAATAGCTGTCTGGAGCCATTATAGAGGTAGGAAACACCTGAGAGTTGATTGGCCGCAGGCATTCCCAGATCTAATTGTCTACTGCAACCCCTGAGGTACCTTTTTAAAGTATAGAGATGTAGCTGGGCATGGTGGTACGTGCCTGTGGTCCCAACTACTTGGAAGGCTGAGCAGGAGGATTGCCTGAACCTAGTAGGTCGAGGCTGCGGTGGCCATCATCGTGCTACTGCACTCCAGCCTGGGCAACAGAGTTTGACTCTGACTTAAAAAAAGAAAAAGAAGATGTAGGGATGTCATTCAGCCCAGTCACACCACTAGCAAAGTGGCCAGGCTGAGACTTAACCCTCTTATAAGCACAGTACCATGCTGTCTTGGTGAGGTACCACATTGATCCCAAGTCTGGGGCACCTCTGTCCTCCAAGGTGCATGTCATGAAAGAGACCTCTCCTTTCCATAGAATGTGACCCTTGATAGCCCTCCCAGACCCCATACCCTGATCCTGATCCCCCCCAGCAGTCCTGATTTTTTATTGTGTATTTATTTATCTTATGCACATACAATAGGCTCATAGTTTTGGAATGTTACAGACAGAAGGCATCTTAGCAATGACCTGATTTAACCCTCTCATTTGACAAATGAGAAAACTGACACCCAGGGAAGTTAAGGAACTTGTCCAAGCACACACAGTTCAGTAGTTCCTCTATTCTCAACTGTTAGGACTGACTGCAACCTGAATGCTTTGACTTCAAGCCCACTTTCCATATTTCCCTCTCTACACTTAATTATCCCAAGTTCCATTTCATTCTTTCAAAAAAGAAGAATCATTAGTCCTAAATGGGAGAGGAGACAAGCTCTTTGTCCCCACAGGATTGTATTTCCAATAGTCAAGGGATTATTATAAATGACCATAAGTAATATTAAGTCATTAAAACAGCCCCACGTAAAAGGAAAAAGTCATTTCTCAGAAACTAGCTTCAATGTCATTTTTCAGAAATTAGGAAAAAAAATAGAAACAGGGCCGGAAAACGACAATTGATCCAATGTGAACACATGTAAGGTTCAGGGCTCAGCCAAAGGAGGCAGACATGGCCAATTTCTTTCAATTACACCCATTTTCCATCCCCTAATCTAGATGCAGGCTGTCGTTTTATTGGCTTGTCAACCTTGAGAAAACTTGACCCTACTCTTCATGTGTTCAATTCTCTTTCCAGCCCCAGCACTCTAGCCAGAGGAAAGCACGTGGCCTGGCTAACTCATCACCCCCTCCCCAACCCGTTTGCATTTCATTGCCCAAGGAGCTGCTCATTTCCTTGACTTCTTGCCATTTTCTGACATCCCTAAATTCCATCCTTTGCCCACCACCCTAGGAGGGTGGACTTTGGGGTCAGCCTGAAGTTTGGGTTCAGACCCAGCAGGGTTGTAAACTACCTGAGTTGCCTTGGATATCTGAGCACTCTGAGCCCCAATTTCCCAGTCTATTAAACGGGGATAACAAACTTACAGATGATTTTTGCATTAAAGAAATAGGACTGTGCGTGTTAAGTAACCAGTGCAAAGTGAGCACTTAGTAAATGCTGTTCTTATCCCCCACGATGCTTTGTGAGACACACATCCTAGCTAGTATTCTACGTACCACAAAAGATTCCAAGTCCTGTAAGACTTTGAGAACACTAAGGGGGAAATCATTCTCAAAAAAGAAAGAAAAAAAAAGGAATGTTTTCTCTTTAAAAAAATCAGAATCGGTAATCCTAAGAAACACTACTGGAGTTGGAGTTTGATGAGAACCCAGAGCTTAAAGACACAGAGAAGATCTACAGAAAGAAATCTGTGTCCCTTTGCTTAACTAAGCTTTTTTTTTTTTAAAGCTTATTTGACCACAGAAACTTTTGTCAAGTAGTACCCGTTAATTCCCACATGACGTCAATGTACTTTGGAAACAGTTGTTAATTATTTGAAGAGTATTTATAGCTATCTCTGGTCAAGATAACCCCGTGTGTTGGGTGTTTCAACAACCTCACCCTCACCTCTGCTCACACAAACACAAGAGCCACTGTGGCCCACGCGAGGAAACCGTCTCTAGGGAGTAGTCCAACCTCACCCAGGCAGTAAGTACGAGAGCAGCTCAACACCCTGGCCTGATCAACTCTGAAGTTCATGGCCCTTTCCCACCCAATTTTGTCTGAGTTCCACTCACTTCTCCCCAAACTCAGCTGCAGCTCCTAAGATCTACTGAATCTGTTTACCAAAATGCCATGATCAAGCTTATGGAGAGAGCACATCTTCAGTCAGCAACTAAGCTTGTAAATCTCTGCAGGACATTGTCTAGACGTCCCCTCCCTCTGGACCCTCCTTTCCCAGAGCAGCTCATGGACGTGCTTTCGGGAGCATTTGGAGTCTCTATACCAGCAATCACAGTGGAAGTGCAATTCTTGTTTTCACATAGTCAAGTCCTGATTTTTCTTCAGTATGTGACTAGAGTAGGAGTCTTACCCAGCTCCAGTCATGTGTCCTTGAGCAAATCCTCAAGACTCCTCTCTAGAATCTGATGTGCCAACCAGGAAATGAACAAAGTATACCAGATAGCTAATCTTTGGGAAATGAAGAAGGTTTACCAGATAGCTAATCTTTGGGGTTCTCAACAAGCATGTAAGTAATTAGATAATCTGTGTTTATTATTTTACAGGAATTGAGGTTCTGAAGTAAAACTGCTTGGGTTGAAATCCTGGCTCTGCCACTTAGTGTGTGACCTTGGGCAAGTAACTTAACCTCTCGTTTTCTCAGTTCCCTCATTTGTCAAGTGGGGTTAAATCACAGAACCTATTTTGAAGGGTGAAGTGGTGAAATCAGTGCCCAGCACATTCCAAGTACTTGGTAAACGTAAGTTACCATTATTCTTCACACTAGCCTTGTTGCACAATGCTGCCTAAGAGGGCAGAAATCCCAGAATGCCCTGGTTCCTGGACAGAGATGACCCTTACCCACAAAGCTTGTTCCCCCTCCCCATTCCCTTTCCCCTCCTCCTCCACACTCCTCTCCATTGCCCCCCAAACCTGTTTTCAGCCTCAGAGTCCTAGTCTGAAAGAGAAGGCTCCAAGGATAGTAAATGGAAGCTGCCCCGCCTGGGGGCAGAAAGGCCAACCTCACACGGCTGGACCAAGCCCACAGTGGCCGATGGAGCCACTCGAGGTCAGGGGCAGCAGTGGGGTCACCCGAGAAATTGGCTGGGTCACTAGCCCATTCATGGACACCTGGTGCTCGGCCTGGCCCCGAGCCTCAGGGCCCCTGGGGGTATTGTGTGGGCAAAGTCCTTCTGCTTTGCTGGGCTTAGCTCCCTGGACCCCACAAAGGCCCTGGCTGTCCAGAGCTGCCCCTGAAAAGGGGCTCACACCAGCGGGAGGCTTCATTCCTGTATCTGGACTCAGAGATGAGCTGAAAGGGTGAAGGGTGGAGGGGAAAAAGGGGGGGAGTGTGGGGGATGGACGGCAACTAAACATGCCAACACTTCTGCCATGAGCTGAATCTGTGTGATGACTGAGAGCAAACGCAGAGGAGAGAAACTGCCAAATTCCAACATAGCTCCACCACCACGCCACCCTGCGTGAGCCACGTCACCTAACCCCTCCATGCCTTAGCTGCTGAGGAGACCGGATGAAATAATATGGTGAAAACCAAGAAGACGTGACAAACTTGCAATAAATCTCAACTGTTACTACCAACAATGACTCAGTTATTCCTCACAACAAACCTCTGCGGTAGAGGATATTTCCATTTTCCGGATGGGAAAACTGAGGCTCACGGAGCTCGTAAACTGGGGAGACTGGGTTGAATTGCAGCTCTGACTCCAGTGTCCATGCGGTTGCCAAGGGACACCCTGCCCCAAGATTTCAGACAGCCGCTCTCTAGCACATTCTTCTCTGGTTGAGACAAATGCTGTAAAGTTTGTCCATTCAAAGATTAAACTTCCGGGGATCACTTCTATAGTTTGTAACTAGAGAAGTTTCTCTGTAGGTGTAAAGCACCGGAAACCACAAGGGCCAGGTGCCACATTCTCTCCTGAGCTGTGAAGCCGGTTCTTGTTGCTACTTTACTGCAGCGCATTTAACATTGATGCTCATTCTTCTGTAAGAGGAGAGAGAGAGAGAGAGCTCAGTCTGGATGGTGAAAAAAAAAAAAAGTCTGTCCAATCAGCCAGTATCTGGGATGTGCCAGGCCCTGATGCAGGGGTCGGAGATACAGTGGGGAATAACAGATGCCGTGTCTACACTTGCTGAGCTTATGGTCTGTGACTGAGCAGACCCTGCTCAAACCAACAGGAGCAAGGGACATAATTCCAACAGGGGGCGAACACGCCAAAGCTGTACTGCCCAATGCAGCTGCCACTTGCCACGAGCGGCTATTTAAACTTAACTTTGGATTAATTAAAAGTAAACAAAATGGGCCGGACGCCGTGGCTCAACCGATCATACCAGCACTTTGGGAGGCCAAGACGAGAGGATCGCCTGAACCCCGGGGGTTCGAGACCAACCTGGGCAAGTTGATGAGACCTCGTCTCTACAATAAATCACAAACACTAGCCAGGCGTGGTGGTGTGTGTCTGTAGTTCCAGCTGCTTGGAAGACTGAGGTGGAAGGAACACCTGAGCCCAGCGGGTCAAGGCTGCAGTGGCCATGAGCATGCCACTGCACTCCTCCAGCCTGGATGACAAGAGTAAGACTCCAATTCAAAATAAATAAATTACTTAAACAAAATCTATACTTCAATGATTCAGTAACACCAGCCAAGTGCCCAACAACCTCTGTGGCTGGTGATTGCCATACTGGACAGTACAAAGAGAGAGCATCTCCAGCACACAGAAGCTTCTACTGGAAGACATCGCTCAGGAGGAAAGGCACCAAAACGATGATCTCTGGGGGCACAGACGCTGAGAAGCCCCCCTGGGGAAGTGGCATTTGAACCAGGACTGTAGGATGGGGGAAATCAAATGGAGGAAGGTTGGAGAAAGACAAAAAAGCACACTAGGCAGGGGAAACAGTGGCCGTACAAGTCTATGGTAGGTGGGATCCACACAACTGGGATAGGATGTGGTGATCTCCCCAGGGCTGGCTGCCTGAGTTTGAATCCTGGACCCGGCTCTTCCTAGCCATGTGCCCTGGACAAGTGACTTGACTTCTCTGTACCTCCCTTTCTTCTCCTATAAAATAGGATAACCATCCCTCCCGGGGTGGTTCTGACGGTTGAAAGAGCCCAGTGCATGTTTGGCACTACATGTGTGTTTGTTATCATTACTGGTATGGATGAGATGGGAGAAGTTAGCAGAGTCAGACTGTGTGGACCCTGTGGACCATGGAAAGAATGCTGCTCTTTATTCTAAAAGCAAAGGGAAGCCTGAAAGGTTTTCAGCATAGAGGGCTGAGGGTGGCCGGTGGAGAAGCATACCCATCTGGAGGCTGTAACAACCTCCACTCAATACCAGTCAGGCATTGGAGTGTGCCACAGTGGACTCAGCATTTCTGGGCCTTCTAAGAGGCTGGGAATTCAGAATTCGAATTTTTTAATGCAAAAATCTCCTTGTGTTCCCAAGTTTTTAAATATCTTGAGGGAACAAAGCAGCCACCTGCTAGGATATCTGGTCTACCCCGCAATCTACAGCTCTTCAAATCTCAATAAACCAAAGTCTATAATTAAAGCCACATCACCTGATGAGCCAGGTGGCTCCAGGGAGAGCCAATAGATTGACTGGAACAAAAATAGCACATCAAAAGAGTCGCCAATTAAATCTGAACCAAATGACTACATAATTGGACTGGAGGATCCCAGTGCATGGATAAACGTATAAACAAGCCTCACAGCCTTTTTATTTTTTAAATTTTTTGGTGGGAAAAAAATATACAAAAACCAGTGTTCTCGTCACTCTGAGGTTGTTAAATGAATTTTCTTCTCAGTGCC
Organism: Carlito syrichta; assembly: GCF_000164805.1. NCBI lineage: Eukaryota > Metazoa > Chordata > Mammalia > Primates > Tarsiidae > Carlito > Carlito syrichta. Next base: position 275,629 of record NW_007225824.1, read on the forward strand.
TTCATAAAGTCTGTCAATCCTTACACACACAAAAAATAGGTACCAGGTGTTCTCTGGAGGTCTATGGTCCATATCGTTTCCTGGTTCCAGGTTATAAAACAAAACCACTTAATTGGGATATCGTATTGAGTGAAGGAGCAGAAGAGGGCATAACAGGAAAGACCAATTTGATGAAATAAAACGCTTGAATGAAAGCCGTATGCCTGAGCAAGAATCAAGTATTTCAGGCTCATTCTTGAGCTTTTCACCTTCATTAACCATTGCTTTTTCACACACATTTTTCTTCCAAAAATATTGACTATCTGATGTGTGTCCTAGAACCTGTCCTCGAGGAATATGGTCAACCAGAGAATATCTAGTTAATATACCAGTGATTGATGTTCCTCCAGATTAAGGGAGAGACCCAGCTAAGCAGTTGTTTTAGGTGATAAAACATTTGTAACAAAGGCAATAAAGAAAAATTCTAACTGGCTTTTCTATCATATTTCCCCAACCTAGTCCTGCTCTCCAATCAGGAAGGAAAAGTGAGCACTGGGTTTCTCAGGGACAATTTTATAAATACTGAGGAAGTGGAAACTACCTCAGAAGAAAGAAGCTTCTAGCACTTCCTCCAATACTGGACCTCCAAGGATCAAGCTTGGAAATTAACAATTTAGAAATATTAGATTGCTTTTTAAGGAGGGTAGGGCATTTTATTGGATGAAGTCTGTCGGTTTGGGCTGGCACTGAATTGCGTTGGAGAATGGGTCTGAAGCTAAGTTTCCAGCAGAAATCTAACCTCCTTTTTGCTCTCCTCCTTCACCCCAAGACCCTCCTGCACACAGATGATGGAAGGGTAGGTTACACTCTGGCATGAGGTACCTGTATGTCTCAGACCAGAGAGAAAGGGGTGAATGAGTCATGATACAGAGACATCCACAGAATGCTCCCAAATCCCAGATCAGAGACATCTAAGTCAGACTAGAGTGGAGTTATTAACCTGCAGCCTGTAGATCGAATTTAGAGGCTCTTTGAACTTGGAAGAGAAAAAAAATTTTTAATTTTTACTAACCTCTAACTGAAATAAAGCACGTTCTTCTATTTTGAATGTAGGCAACAAACCACAGTGGTATTATCAGTACCCTTGACTTTGCTACAGATTGTTATCACAGATATTCTCATATCACATTTCATTTGTGCCAGAAAACTTGAAATAACATTTAGTGCATTACAACATCAAAATCATGGCAGTTATTAGATCTGCTGTTGGATTTTGTTATGCTTTAATAACGAATCACATATATTACTATATCACTAATTCAGGTTCTTCCCAATGGGGTTCAGGACATGAAAAGATTAATGGCCCCTGAACTAAGTGATGCAGGTGCAGTCTTTTGAAAGACTGGCCGCTTGAGTTTAAAGGGCACGAATTAAACCAAGCATAGGAAAGGAACAAAAGGAGGGCATTTCCAGCTAGGGAATAGCATTTGGAAATGCATGTGCTTTGCAGACATCCTAACTTTTAGTAACGCTGCAGAGGGCTTTTTTTTTTTTTTTTTGAGTTGGAGTCTCACTCTGTCACGCAGACTGCAGTGCAGTGGCCGCTCCCGTCCACCTCAGCCGCGACCTGCTGGGCTCCAGCGATCCTTCCGCCTCAGCTTTCCAAGTAGCTGGAACGATAGGCACGCGCTACCACGCCCGGCTGATTTTTGATTTATTGTAGAGATGAGGTCTCACTAAGTTGCCCAGGCGGGTCTCAAACCCGCAGGCTCAGGCAATCCACTCACCTCAGCCCCCAAAGCGCTGGGATTACAGGCTGAGCCACCGAGCCCGGTTCCAGAGGGCATCTTAAGTTGGAGGGAGTCGAGCATGTGACGGGAAGCCCCTTCACCCTGGACCTAACCATCACATAAGGCTTCAGATTCAGACTTTAGACTCTAGTCATCAAATAAGGTTGTATAAACACTGAGCTTTTAATGCATGTGCTAAAAGTGTTAGTTAACCAAAACATTGATTCCACAATTTTCCTAACCCTACTTTGATCTGTCTTCACTGCTCTTCAGGGAAATTCTAGGCCAAGGCCAAGTGTCTCTTGACCTCTGAGCTGGACAAGAGGAAAGGATTTACTGGAGGTGGGGAAGATGAGTCAGCAAAGCAAACAAGGACCAGATCAAAGAGTCGGGATTTGATCCTGAAAATTATGGGTGGAATTTTTTTTTAAGTTTTTATTCAAGTGACATAATCTGTGTAATGCTCATTTTCTGGATTCCCTGACCAACTTGCTTATTCCCCTCTCTTTTGACAGCAGTAGGTCAGATTGCTCTCTGCAACTCTTAGAGGTAGAGGGTGGGACACGTGACCTAGACCTGCCCACCCAGAGCACAGAATTCCGTAAGCCACAGTGATTGGTTCAGAATTAAGCCTATCAGAATAATTTCATCTTTCTGACTATAGGGATCGTTTCCAAGATGGATATCCACCCAAGCTGGTCCAATGAGGGTAAATTTTGGAATTTCTGTCAGTGAGAGAATGTCTAAGTGGGTTGTCCCCAGAAGGGGTTAAGTCTAGAGAATATAGCTATCTCTCTACCCTGTAGAGCCTGAAGATGAAGTCAAACACAAGAAAGCAGGGATAAGAGACGAAGACAGGTGGGACCCAATGGTACCTACATCTCTGGATACAGCTGGGCAGATCAACCCTGGACTGGATACATTCAGTCTGGTTTTAAAAAGAGTAGACTATCTGCTGAGAGAGGAATGATCAGTGGGATCTTGCAGTGGAGGCAGGAAGACCCAGAACTTCAAAGCTGGAATCTGCAGTTTATTTTCCTTAGGTAAGGAACAACTGAACTTTTTAGGTAAGGAAAGCCTTGAGTTTCTCTCACTCACATTGCACGTTGGCTGCAAGTTGGGTCTGGCTCTGCAGCTCCACTCCAAAAGCCTACTATATTCCGAGATCAAGGCTGGGGAGCAGTTCCTGTCTTAGTCTCATGGCAGGAAGCCACAGAACAGTATCTGAACACACAATGGCTCTTAAAGCATCTGCTGAATGATAACTCTGTCATATCTGCCCATATTCCATTGACCAACGCAAGTCCACGGCCACGCCCAACATCTATGGGAAACAGTGAAAGTCATGTGACAATGAGCAGTGATGTATAATCCTCTTACAAGAAGGGCCGTGGCTAATTGGGAAAAAATAACGTGATCCACTGCCAAGACCTTAGAAGTCATTTGGTTCAAGCATCTCATTTGACAGGTGGGAAAACTGAGGCCAGATTAGTTAAGTGACTTACTCACAGTCACACAGGTTACACTCCTGTCTCCTAGTCCAGTGTTCCTAACTGCACCCGGGCTGCTTCCCAGCAGTCTCTCTTTGACAAGTAAGGAAGGAGTGTCCATGGCTGTTCTCTGTTTGTCCTCTTGAATTCAGTCAAGCAACATGTTTTCCAGCACAGATAGCTGGATGATAGGGCAAAGAGAGAAAATTCTTCAGAATTATTATTTGAGCTTGTTTCTCCTAAAGCATCCAGCAAGAACAGAAATTTGGTTTGGGGTGATTGAACAGAGCCTTGGAAACAAGTGCAAGAAACTACAATCCTACAATGTTTTTGGACTCACTGATTTCAATTCAGAATTAAGGATTTGGGACTCTTTCCTTTCATTCCGATTTTGTTTTTTTGCCAGCTTTTAATCCTGCAAAGAAGAAAAAGTAATGGCTATTGAATACGTAGAAAGAATGAAATACTAATAGCTCTGATACATATGTAATCTTTATTATGACTTCCTGGGTCATTGGGAATTTTATTTTATTTTATTTATTTATTTTGAGTTGGAGTCTCACTCTGTCACCCAGACTGGAGTGCAGTGGCCGCTCCCGTCACTGCAGCCTTGACCTGCTGGGCTCCGGCGCGATCCTTCCACCTCAGCCTTCCAAGTAACTGGAAATACAGGCGTGCACTACCACGCCCAGCTAATTTATTATTATTATTATTTACTGTTGAGATGAGGTCTCGCCAAGTTGCCCAGGTGGGTCTCGAACCCGCAGGCTCAGGCAGTCCACTCACCTCAGCCTCCCAAGGCGCGGGATTACAGGCTGAGCCACTGAGCCCGGCTGGGAATTTTTAAAAAATATTTCTTAAGTGATATGTTTCTCTCCACTATCTACCCCTTTTGATCATTCAAGTATCTTGTATGACGTATTTCAAACGCTAAGTGTGTGAACATAAAATAGCCACTAAGAATTTTGGAGAAGTCAGTCTGAAAGACTCATTCACCTTGGTGTAGCCAAGACGGATCTTCCAGATCTGGGCAGGGCATCTGATCTGTACTTAGCTTCCGTCCATTCTGGGATTCGACTGGACTCGGTGACCAGCATTCCATCCCAGAACCACTTCCGGCAAAGCCTTCCCCGGCGGAGACAAGGGCACCCTGCGTGCCCCAAGCTGAATGTTTAAGTCAGGCAGGCACCTTCTCCAATCTTCCTAGCTAGACCTCTCTGCCTCTGACCCAGAAGAGATAGTGGGCCATGCAACCAGTGATGGCTGCTAGCTGAGGGAAATGGGTAATTTCTATTCCCTTCACTGGCCTTCATCATGTCTTTGCTTCTGTTCCTACCTCCTCCCCTAGGACTCTGCTGTTTTCTTTCTCCCCAGAGTCACCATTGACTCTCTGAGGGTCTCCCTTTGCTGAATTTCTACATTAACTAGCACATTCGCTTTTCCAACCCTTAAGATAACACTAAGTGATACTATTCTCTCCATTATACAGATGAGGAAAGGAAGGCTCAAACAGGAAATTGATCCATTTTGGCCACACACTTGTCAAGCCAGCATTTGAAACCACATCTGCCAGGCTCCAAAGCCATAGATGCTGAAATTCATTCATTTGCAAATATAGAGCACCTACCACCATCAAGTCCAATGTGAAACTAGAAATAAACAGTGAACAAGAGTCAGTCCTCATGCAGCTTATTCAAAATTCACTCAGCGAATATTGTCTGATTTCCCACCATGTGCCTGGGCCACACTAGTTTATAATTTGTTTGCAAATGCACACAAATTCACATGCAACTAACCATTCAATTTGCCAGGTGCTACAACAGCGGTAAGGAAAGGAGTAGGTGAAAACAGAGGAAGGGAGTGAGAACCATGTTTTTTACCGCTTGCCTTGTGCTGGGTTTGACAAACCTTGGAAAAAGCCTCCCCAACCCCACTCTCTCCAATTCTAATTTTCCCCTTGCTTAACAGCTCATCAAAAGTAGGGACCTGCAGGGATTTAGGATACACTGGTCTTTGGCCTGTTCTTTGCACTAGCAAGAAATGTACTGGAGCAGTGCCTGGGCCAGAATCAATTTCCTCTCCCATCCAAGAAACCAGGCTGTGTTCTTGCAGCTCAGTAATGGAAGGGTGAGGGGAGAAAGTCTGAGATGGCTCTGGAGAAGTCCAGAGATGGCTCTGCAGCCAATTACATGGTGAGTGAAAATGAGATCAGCTCCCTGACAGCAAGGCCCGAGAGAGGCAGCAAAATACCACAGAACTCCCAATCTCTGTGGCCCCAAGGACACACATCTAAAAATAGACACACCATACCACTTGGATCCGCTGTGGATTGCACAACTGCTGGCCCAGCACAAAATGTTTGACTTTGGCCAAGTCAAGATGCAATGAAAACCAGCCGGGAAGCTGAGCATGACCAAGATCAACATTCCCCAGGATAACAGCCACCCCTGCATCCAGAAGGCCTTGACCACGAAAGCACGGTTCCCCTACTGCCCTGAGTCTTCATTTAACCGGCTGTGCAACTTACAGAAAGCACGCCTTGTTCACCAGGGACTTTCTAAGACACCTCATTTCAGGGGCACTGGGGTAGGGATACTTGGAGAAGTTTGCCCTGAGAACTAGAGAATTGATGAAAAATGTCCATGACTTTAACATAAGGGGAAACACGACTGCAAGCGTGGGATGCGGATGGGATGGGACAAAAAAACATTTGAGAGAGCAAATAATTGCAAACACATGGGAGGGAGAATGAGCATGGCCCAGGCTAGAAAATGTGTAAGAAAATAAAATGAAAACAAGAAAAGATTTGGCATTCTGTTTGTGGGTTTAAAACCAGCGTTAAAGTTGACAGTTCTACCCTGCTGGCAAACGTCTATTTGTATATCTTAAGGGATATTATTTACTAAGTAGGTAGCGTGTGCCAGAAGCTGCTTGCAAGCCTTCATGTGTATCACCTCATCTAATCCTGACATTAGCCCTAGGGGACAATTAGCCCTAGCATCATTCCCATTTCTCAGACAAGGAAAGCAAATTGGACCCATCAGTACTTGAGCAGACCTTAGCAATCATGTTAACCAGCGATTTCCTCACCTGAAATTCCCATCAGATTTATCTAGGAAACCCTAAAAAGTAGATTATGGGACCTATTCTAGATACCTCTCCTCCCCTAAATCAAAACGGATAGGAGTAAGCCTAGGAAACCTGTGTCCACAGACCTCCCCAAATGACTCTCATGGTCAGCCTTGCTTGGAATCCATTCACCAATCCAACTGACCTCCTTGTTTTTCAGACCAGAACATTGAATCGCAGGGTTCTAGTGACATGCCCAAGGTAGCCAGCCTACTGGCAGCAAAGCCAGGACTAGAACCCAGGGCTTGCAGATGGTGCTTTTGCCACTGTAGCATGCACTCCTCTCTGGAATCCTAAATGGAGCAAAAATGTGGTTTCTTTCTCTCCCACTAAGCCACTAGACTTGATATTGCATTTGCCCAACTCTGGCCCAAGCCCTTCAGCTCAACACAGTGCAAGTAAACATAGATTTATTGAGCAGTTACTACGAGCTACACACTGTGCTGGGTGCTGAGAATTCTGTGGCAGACAAGACTAGCACAGTCTCTTGCCCTCACAGAGCCTAAAGTCCAACTTTTAAGCATGTAACCGGCTTGCTGGATGAACTGGAATGAGTGAAAGCAAATTTATGTTCTCATCACTGCTCCTTCAAACCTCTCTTTCTGTTCCCTGGAAATCTTCTTTACCTTGGATAGATCTTATATCCATTTTGGTCACTCTTAGGCATTAAAGAATAGCCTCATCTGTTAGACTTTGAATAAAGTCCACTCATTCCAATATCAGACCTGCAATCTCTTGTCCAGTTAAAAATTTCTCCCCACCTTTGGGACTGGCTCAGGCTTGGGACTGGCTCAGGCTCAAAAGCTGCAGGACAGAAGGGGATTGTGTGGGCTCCTTTGCTGATTCTTGCCTTCCTTTCCAGCTCTCTGTGCTTCTTCAGGCTCTTTGGAAGCCAGAGTGAGGAGCCAGGGGAGCAAGAAGGAGAGATGGAGAAGTAAAGAAGGTGAGAAGATCTTACGGAGCCAGGACTGTCTGCACTAGCAGTCATCCAAACACTGGTATGTTCTCCCATGAGGACTTCCTCTCCACTCCCTTCTGCCGTTGATGAGACTGGCCTTCTGTGATTCCCCAACAAAGGCCTTGCCTCCCCCAGTTGACTGCTCAACCCCTCCCTTCCAGCAGTCTATCCTACACTTATGGTCTCTTTACTCTGTCAGTCTATCTCAGCCAAAAGGCCCAGAAGTGATCCATCAGTCTATCTTATTTGGACATTCTCTTTTGGGGTCACCTTTGCCCTTGACAAAGATTTCCTCCTTGGCCAACCACTAGTCATGTTCTTCTGAGCCCTCTCTTTGACTAGGCCTCAGCCTTGGCCCATAACACAAATGATTTCGGATCTTTCCTCATCCCCCCGACTCACAAGAAAAGACTTCAACACGAACATAGTTTCTAACAGCTCAAGGCTGAACCCCTAGAAAGACTCTAGCTCTCCCTACAGCATCTGCCTAAGAAAGCACAAGGCCACCAGAAAAATGTGCAGCCTCTCTCCTTTAGCTCTGTTGTGCACCAGTCACAAAGTCCTTCAATGCCAGAGATTCTTCCAAACCATTCTCAGAAGTCCTCCTCATCTGGCTTAGAGAAAGGGGAGAGAAGCATACACCTCCCTTCCCCCATCAGGAGGGAAAGGGAAACACACCCCCACCCATCGCTCCCCTCACACACACACAACTCTGACAACTTTCTGGGTAGAACTACTCACTTTCCACTCTCTCAATCTGTCCCCAGCCTCCCCCATCGATGTCCTCCACGTGGATGACCAGCTAAGAACTTTTTAAAATAAAAACTGATTTCAAAGTCTCCTAGCATGTACTTAACAGATGGTCTCAACCTTTGGGTACTTTGCCAAAACACCAAAAGTCAAATTTAACATCCCTTTCCACAAGAAATTACGAATTCGGAGTGGGCAAGGGAACATGCAGTGAGATCACTCGGGATCAGCCCACTTTAGTTTACAGGATTCTTTCCTCACATCCCTCAGGTAAGGAACCAAGTGCTGCCTTTTTTAGGCCTCAGTAGAGACTGGCTTCCCAGAGAGCAAATGAGCAACTTTTTGCTGGAGCTCAGGTTTCTCCCATCCCATTTCACCAAAACTGCCACTGCTTTTCCTTGTACAGAATGTAGCGAGCACTATAAACGTGTGGACTCTGTATATTTCTGTCCCTCTCTTTAAAATGATAGATTGTAAACTCCTTCCAAGGAAATCTAGGATATCTCTATGATGGTGATAATGATGATAGTGACAGTGATGTCAGTTGATGATAATGATTAGGGATGAGGGAGCAAAGATAAATGGCTGACTCCGACTGCCTATCCTTTCTAACTATAAACATGTTGCCCAGCCTTCTAGGTCCACCTCAAAAATCTATCCTTCCCATCAATGCCATTCCAAAGATGCGAAATATTTAGTACCTTCCATGTGCTAATGGGTGCATCGTAATAACCAGACTCCAATATAGTCCCGATGATCCCTGTCTTCTGGGGGTCACACTTTGTGTAGTTCCCCTTTTCCACCTTAGGGCTAACCTGTATTACCAAAAGAATATTGTGGAAGTGATGGTACACGTATCTGCATGAGGAACCAGGGACCTAGGAAATATGCCACTATAAGGGAACAAAGACTTTTCACCTGGTGTGGCAGCATAAAGACGACCATAAATTTCTTGACATTCCACCCATTGAGAGGTGGGATTGATTTCACTTCCCCCGAACCTGAGCTGGCCTGTGACAAACAGAGTGTGGCAGAAGTGACACAGGGCTCTAGCCAATTAGGAGGGTTTGTGGCTTTTTCTTCGGTCTCTTGGAGGGTCCAGATCAGACCAGCTGCCAAAGGAATGCCAGCAGGCGACGCTAGTCAACACCCCATGGAACAACAGGATCGTCCAACAGAGCCCTGCCCGAATTCCTGCACACATACTTGTGAGATTAGCAAAATGTTCTTCTTGTAGGCCACGAAGTTTGGGGGTAGTTTATTATGCAGCATCAAGATGTATCTGGGATATCTGGAGTCCACATATCCCAAGGTGCTGATCCAAATGGTTGTTGGTGGTGAGGGCTCCAGAAAAGAACAGAGTCTTCAGAATAAAGAGTTATAACAGCTCTTGCCTGGGAAGCACGATTTCATTTCTGCATCCTCAGTCATCATCACAGGACATCCAAGCTGTGAGTGAATGAATGAATTCTTTAATTCAGCGGGTCAGTCAACACGTTATTATTGGGCATCGAGCCATGGACCAGCACTGGATCAGGAGCTGGGATGCAGCTGTGAACAAATGTAGATGATGTGTTTAAGCCATCATTCATTCAAATTCAACAATGATTCTCTGAGGACATGCTGAGGGCCACACTTTGTGTTGAGCGCAGAGCAATCAGAGGACAATAAGGTATGGTCTCTGCCTGATGGTCTAGTGGTTAAGAACATGAGCTTGAGAGTCAGAGAGATGTGGGTTCAAATCCCAGCTCTGCCCTCTAGTAGCTGGGTGACCTTGGGCAAGTTAATCCAACCCTTTGACCTTTAGTTTCCATATGTGTAAAATAGGGATAATAGTAGCACCTATCTCACAGGGCTGTACTCTCTGGAATAGTATTGAGTAAGTATTTAGTCAGCGTTAGCTAGCTGTTTCTATTTTTTTCTTTAAATTTTTTATTTTAAAGATGTGAGGTACAATTCAGGGTTAGGTCTACAAGTGTTCCTTATGCAGGTACCCTTGTTGATGAGGTGTGCTCCCCCCTCTCCCCTGGCAGTTTCCCACTACTGCCAATCCCTTTCTTATAGTATTATGATGATTGTTCAAGGTACGCTTATGAGTGAGAACATGTGGTACTCAGTTCTTTGTTTCTGCGATAGATCACTCAGTATTATAGATTCTAAGTCTATCCAAGTTGTTACAAAGGTCATAATTTTGTCCTTCTTTATGGTTGTGTAATATTCCATCATGAATATGTATCACTTTTTTTATACAGTCCTCTTCCGATGGGCAGCGCGGTTGGTTTCACATTTTTGCTATTGCAAATAATGCTGCAAAAAAACATGCATGTGCAAGAACCTTTCTCATAGAGTGATTTGAGTTCCTCCGGGTATATTCCCAGAAGGGGGACTCCAGGGTTGTATGGAAGGTTGATGTTTAGATCTTTTAGGAATCGCCAAATTGTTTTCCACAGAGAATGTACTCGTTTACACTCCCACCAACAGTGTAGAAGCATTACCTTTTCCCTGCATCCTCTCCAGCATCTGTTGTTTTTTGAGTTATTGATGATGGCCATCCTGACTGGAGTTAGGTGGTATCTCAGTGTGGTTTTAATTTGCATT
>NW_007225824.1:286635-325965 GCF_000164805.1 Carlito syrichta
TGTCAGTTTGATGAGGTCCCACTTGTCTATCTTATCTCTTATGGTATGGGCACTTGGGGTTTTGATCATGAATTGGTTGCCAGTTCCAATTTCCATAAGATTGTCTCCTGCATTTTCTAAGGTTCTTATAGTTTGAAGCTTTACATTTAGGTCTTTGATCCACTGACAGTTGATTTTTTTGTATGGTGATAGGTAGGGGTCTTGTTTTAATCTTCTGCATGTGGTCAGTCAGTTTTCCAAGCACTATTTACTGAATGAATTCTGCTCTCCCCAGTGGTTGATGGTGGAGGCTTTGTCAAATATGAGTTGGCTGAGAAATTGAGGTTTTGCTTCCAGAATCTCTATCCTGTTCCATCTGTCTATATACCTGTTCTTGCACCAATACCAGGCTGTTTTGATTATTATAGCCGTATAATAAAGTTTAAAGTCTGGGACGATGATAACTCCTACTTTGTTTTTTGTTTTGTTTTGTTTTGCTGAGGATTGTTTTGTCTATTTGTGGTCATTTATGTTTCCGTATGAATTCCTGTATTGTCACGTCCAGGTCTGAGAAGAATGATGCTGGTAATTTAATGGGTACTTTGTTAAATCTATAGATTGCCTTGGGTAGGATAGACATCTTAACAATGCTGATTCTTAAAATCCATGAGCATGGAGTATTTTTCCATTTGTTTGTGTCATCTTTGATTTCTTTGAGCAGTGTTTTGTAGTTTTCTTTGTAAATATCTTTCACTTCTCTGGTTAAGAAGATGCCAAGGTTTTTCCTTTTTTGTATGTGGTTATTGTGAATGGGATTGTGCTTCATATTTGAGTTTCTGTTTGTTTATTGTCGGTGTATAGAATGCAACTGTTTTTTGCACATTTATTTTATACCCTGAGACTTTGCCAAAGTCCTTTATCAGTGCAAGGAGGTTTTTGACAGATTCTCTTGGGTTTTCAAGGTATAGAATCATGGCATCTGCAAAGAGGGATAACTTAACTTTCTCTTTTCCTATGTGGATACCCCTGATTTCCTTCTCTTGTCTGATTGCTCTAGCTAGCTGTTACTATTAATATTAGCATTAGTGATCTAGTCAGGTAGACGAATAGGCCAAATTTCACAATGTGACAAAATCAACCATTATCCCATAGATCAGGATGGATAGAATTCTACATTTAGAGAGAAAAAGTACATCTTTATTTTCACTAACCTATAACCAAAATATGGCAAAAATTTTTTTCATTTAGAATGTAGGCATCTATTACTTTGGCAATGAGAAGAGATTTCCAGGCTTTTCCAAACTGCCAAATGGTTCATGGTGTATGTACATAGACACATGCACACAGGCACACAGGTGTGTGAATGCACACACACACACACACACACACACACACACACACGGAGCTTAAGAACACTGAAAGGGAAAATAAGAGGCTACTCAAGAAGGTCCAGGGCCATGAGCCAGTGTTGGGGGAGGTAGGGCGGCATGGGGTGGAGGCAGGATGATTCTGAGTGTAGGATTCTATTCCCAAACTGTCCCTGACTCCTGTTTGAGCCCCAGGAACCAGGGGTCTGCCCTAAATATAATCAAAGAAGCTGTTTTACTGAGAGTCCAAAGTGGCACTGATGCAGCAGTTTGATCAACTCAACGGGAGCCAGAAAGAAGAGGAGGCTGCAGCAGACCTCTCCAGGCAGCTGCAGGACTCTACACACGGGCTTGGTTTTTTGGGGGGCTTTCAGAAATGGCTGGGGATAATTTCGAACTGGTCTGTAGTTCTGCAAAAGAAAAAGATAGATTTTTTTAATAACAGTTCAAAGACACCATTCTTCTTCCAAGTTGAAATAACTTAGAAAGCATGGGTTGCATGCATGATATAGACATCATTACTAGTTACCCTTTTGCAGAGATCCAAAGAGGTTCAGTAACTTTTTTTTTTTTTTTGAGTTGGAATCTCACTCTGTCGCCCAGACTGGAGTGCAGCTCCTGGCCACCGCAGCCTCGACCTGCTGGGCTCCGGCGATCCTTCCGCCTCAGCCTTCCAAGTAGCTGGAACTACAGGCGCGGTATCACGTCCGGCTAATTTTTTGATTTATTGTAGAGATGAGGTCTCGCTGCCCAGGCGGGTCTCGAACCTGCGGACTCAGGTAATCCACTCACCTCAGCCTCCCAAAGTACGGGATTACAGGCTGAGCTACCGAGCCCGGCTGAGGTTCAGTAACTTAACAGAAGGCAGTGGGGTGGGAAGTGACTGAAACAGGATTCGAACCCAGGTCTGTCCGACTCCAGAATCCATGTTATTTTCTCTAAATTGGTCCATTTGCATCTCTTATCGCTCCTCCTCAAGGTTTCTTGGTCTTTCTGATCACATCCCGGGGTCCCTACCATCCTTGGTCATCTTGTTCCCTTTTGCCGACTGCCTTCTTCAGTTCCTCCTGTCCTCCCCCACATCCTTCCCTAAACATTCCTTTTCTGTGAAGCCCTGCCTCATTCCATTAGCAGTATTTCTCATTCTCTGTGTCTCCATCATGCCTCGTGCATTATAGATTTTATCACATTGTGAAATTTGGCTATTCATCTACCTGACTAGATTACTAATATTGTTCATAGTAATAGCTAGCTAACATTGACTGAATACTTACTCAATACTATTCCAGAGAGTACAGCCCTGTGAGATAGGTGCTACTATTATCCCTATTTTACACATATGGAAACAAAAGGCCAAAGAGTTGGATTAACTTGCCCAAGGTCACCCAGCTTCTAGAGGGCAGAGCTGGGATTTGAACCCACATCTATCTGGCTCTACAGGCTCATGTTCTTAACCACTAGGTTATCAGGCAGAGACCATGCCTTAGTGTCCTCTGATTGCTCTACACTCAACACAAGGTGTGGCCCTCAGCGTGTCCTCAGAGAATCATTGTTGAATTTGAATGAATGATGGCTTAAACACATCATCTACTTTTGTTCACAGCTGCATCCCAGCTCCTGATCCAGTGCTGGTCCACGGTTCAATGCCCAATGATAATGTGCTGACTGGCCCACTGAATTAAAGAATTCATTCATTCACTCACAGCCTGTGATGATGAGCAAGAATGCAGAAATGAAATCATGCTTCCCAGGCATGAGCTGGTATAACTCCTTTATTCTGAAGACTCTGTTTTTTTCTGGAGCCCTCACCACTAGCAACCATTTGTAAAAAGGATAAGAGCCAGGCGTGGTGTCTCACACCTGCAATCCCAGCACTTTGGGAGGCGGAGATAAGAGGATTGCCTGACCCCAGAGTTCGAGACCAGCTGGAGCAACTTGTCAGGACCTCGTCTCTACAGTAAATCAAAAAAATTAGCCAGGTGTGGTGGCGCATACCTGCAGCCCCAGCTACTTGGAAGACTGAAGCGGAAGGATCACTTGAGCCCAGCAGGTTGAAGATGTGGTAGCTGTGAGCATGCCACTGCACTCCAGCTTGGGCAACAGAGTGAGACACACACACACACACACACACACACACACACACACACACACACACACACACACACACACACAGAGAAAACCCAAACCCCGCAAAGATTGCCTCCCCAGTGTGCAGGAAAGTCCAGTGAGTGAAACAAGAGGAGACTAAGAGTGTAGTCTGTGGAGTTTGCTCTAAAGCTTTTTTCCAAGTCAGACCCAGAGGTCTGGTCTTGAAGCAAGCCAAAATTCATAAAAAGCAGACTTAGCATTCTCGAGCCACTACTTCAATAAAACAATAATAACGAGTTGAAAGAATAACTGCTCCTAGGCCATTATTTATGAGACCCTGAGCCAGCAAGGCAGCTTCAGCATAAAGCCTCCTAGATGTTGCATGCGATAGGAAAAGGTGAGGTGTGAAAACAGACAAAAATAGAGGGAGGCCCATTTGACTGCCTTGGTGCGGCCTTTCGAGGGCTTGCTGGAGGTGTGGTCCCAGTCACATGCACTTGGAAACCCCCTTTTCCTGACCTGGTTTCCATCAACCACTGAGGCCTCAGGAGCACCTTTTCACCTGCCAGGTGCACGGCTAATGTGGGCACGTGGAGAGGGAAAGAGAGGCCCAGAGGAAAAAGAATGCTGGGCTATGCAATTTTGGTTTATTATGAAATAAAATAACAGAGGCCATGAAGTTAAATGAAATAATAACTATAAAAGGGCCAGTCTAGAACCTGGCACAAGATGAAATACTCAGTAGGTGTGAGCTCCCCTTCCTTCTGCAAATTACAGTGACACCAATGGAGCCATGAGCTTTGGCAAGGCTTGTTTCCAGAACATGCTTAATACGCTGCTAAGGGGAGAGGGGAAGATTTTCAACCATGGCATTTCGCATCCTAGTCAGGACCAATGTTCAGCCTGTGTGTCCAAAAAGGCTGCTGCAACAATTGTTTACAGTGAGCACCCATCCCAACTGGATCATGCCTGTCCCTTCTAGTTATGAAATATTTGACTATCACATCTGGTTCTAACTATTCATTCCCTTAATACATATATATGGAGTGCCTACCATGTGCCAGATGCCAGCCAAACAGCAGTGAAAGTCTGAATGGGAAAGAAAACTCAAAAATGTCTTCTTCTATGAAACTTACCTTCCAATGGGAGAGACAAGCAAATAAAGTCATACAATGTGTAGCAGGTTTGATGGTGAAATGTGCTATGGAGAAAATAAGGTAGGAAAGACATAGTGGATACAGGAACACAATTTTTGAGCTTTCATTGAAGTATCACACATGTAAGGAAAAGAGAACAAACTGAAAGTGTTCAGCTCAACAAATTTCCTCAAAGTGAACATACCCATAAAGCCAGCACCCGGATCTAGGCTCATAAGTTATGACCAACACCTAGGAGTTTCCATGTTTAAATAGATAGCAGAACCAACTTTCCTGAAATATGGGAGTTGTCCCTAGGGTTGTTGACCAAATACTTCTTGCTCTCTGCCTCCTGGACTTAAGGTAAAATTGCACTTCTTCTCTGCCTATTCGGTGCAGCCATTGACTTGCTCTGGCCTAAAATATATGAACAGAGGTGATGAGTATTACTTATCTGTGATCTCATCATTTTGTGTGATTGTGGAATCCATGATGTGATGGAATTTTCATCAGCCTCAGTCCTGAGTGATTCTGTGGAGCAGAGCATCCACTCAAACCCCAGTGGGCATGTAGCATGAGGAAAAATAAATCTTTGTTGGATAAGCCACTGAGATTAAGGGCTTATTTGTTATTTCTGCATAAACTAACTCAACCTGACTGATAATCAAGGTGATAGCTCAGTAAAGATCTGAGTAAATAAAGGACTGAGACTTCCAGAAACCTAGAGGAAGAGCAACCCAGAGACAGAAAATGCAAAGGCCCTAAAACAAGAATGTGTATGGTGTATTTGAGGATCAGTATCTGCTATGGTCTGTTTGTGTTCCTCCCAAAATTCATCTGTTGAATTTCTAATCCCCTAGATGACGGTGTTAGGAGGTGGGGTCTTTTGGGAAGTGATTAAGTCATGAGGGCAGAGCCCTCATGAATGAGATTAGTGTCCTTATAAAATAGACCCAAGGGAGCACTTTCAACCCTTCCATCATCTGAGGACACAGTGAGAAAGCATCGACTATGAACCAGGAAACAAGCCCTCACAAGACACAGAATCCACCTTGATCTTGAACTTCCCAGTCTCCAGAACCGTGAGAAACAAACTTCTGCCATTTATGAGTTTTCCAGTCTATGGTATTCTATTAGCCTGAAAGGACAAAGATGGTGTCTTAAGCTAGAATCTTCCAGAAGCAGACCCTGAGACAAGAATTTGAATGTAAATAGTTTATTTGGAAGTTGATACCAAAAACACTGAGAAGAGAATGAGGAGGGAAGGGAAGGATTCCACTATAGGGAGGGTTCTGTCATGACCAGGTTGCCACTAAGAGTCATGAGGACTCAGTCCCCCTGGGACATCTGAGAGATGGTGCCGAATATGCCTCAGAGTTGCCACCAGGGTGTGAGGAGGCTGAGGTGTTGACCCTTCAACATTGGTCGTGGGCTGAAATTGCTCAGATAGTAGCTCCCAGGCACCTCAGACCTGTCCTTGGGCAGCCAAGAGCAAGTCGGCAGGCAGCACCCAGGTGTCTGTCCCATCCTAGGGTGCCCTAGGCTGAGGGGGCAAGGCAGAGCAGTGGCAGCATCTGCTATAAGCAGCGAGGAGGCCAATGGGCCTAGAGAACAAATACAGACCTGAAGAAAAGTACAAATTACAGGGCCCACCCAAAACTCACTGGCAGCCTCCCCACACTAAACAAATTTTTCTGGTTCTTCCCTCTTATCTGGGCTATGCAACACTCTCCTGCCTGCTACCCTGCCTCTGGCCTTATGCTGATCTGAGCCGTTCATCGTACTCAACTCAAACGATCCATAAGACATGAGGATCTGACAATGACATGCCCCATTCAAAGTCCTTTTTTTATATCAGGATAGACACCAACTCTCTGGGTTGGCACACAAGACCCTGCGTGAGCTGGTCCTGGTGCTCTCGAGAATTCACTCACCTTCTCCACTCTGTGTCTCGATGTTGATGCCTTGGCCACACCAGGCGGATGACTGCCCCTCGCCACCTCTCTCTCAGAATACCATGCCTTTGAGGTTGTCGTTTCTCCTTCCTGAAGTCCTAGAGTATCTTCCCTCTATCTTTGTCCAACGAGTCTACCCTTACTCATTCATTCAACAAATATTTATTCAGGGCACTCTGTGTGCCAGGCACTGGGAGACACAGCTGTAAGTGATCAGACCGGGCTCCCCTGCACTCAGTAACTTATGGAAGGTGTGGGGTAGAGACCAATAACAAAAAAGTAAAGAAAATAAAATAATTGTAAATTCAGGGAAACAAAACATAGTGGTGCTAGAGACACAGAGTGGTAATTACAGGTGGGAAGCAATTGAGTAGTCAGGAGGACCTCCTGAGGAGGTGACTGGCCTGAATGAAGAGACATTATCAGCCACGCAAGCTTGGGATAGATGGGGTAACAGATGCAAAGACCCTGAGGCAGAAAGGAATTTGGAGTGCTGGCATAGCAGAAAGACAAGTGTGGCAGGGGCACAGTAAGCTGAAGGGCACCCCGGAGGGCTTTGTGGACCATGGGGAGGGTGCTGAACTTTATCCTGCCATCTTCAGGTCACATGACACCTCTAGAGAGGGCTGAGGAATGGAGGAGTCACTTCTCCTAGCATCCTTGACATGCCCCACCTTTCTGGTTGGGACCCTTTACACAAGGGTCCCAACAGTGAACTTGCATCAAACATCTGTTCTTAGTCTTGCCTCTGCCTGCCTGTTTGACATTAAGTAAGTTATCCAATCTCTCTGTGCCTACAATTCCTCGTAAATTTCTGTTCTGTTCTCTGAGTGTTATTGAATGAATTTAGCCCTGCAGGTAAATTAGGAGGAATAGCAAAAATTTCTCCTACATGAGGAGTGTGTTATGAATCCTCTCCTTGTATATTAGCCATTAAGAACATGGGTTTTCAAGTCAGACACACCTGATTTCACATCCTGGTTCCGTGGATTTCTTGGGCAAATTATTTAATCTCCCCTAGCATTAATGTCTTCTTGGTCGTGGAAAGGAGCTAATAATTGCCCCTACAGCATAGTGTTCTGGAATGATTTTGTGAAGTAAGGTCTTTAATCACTTACAATAGTCTCTGCACACACAGTGAAGCTAAATATATAGATTCCAGAATTTTTTTTTCAATCCTGCCAGCACTCTCTGGGCTTGGAATCACATTTCATTGCTTCCTCTCTAAAAAGACTATGATTTACCTTGCAAGGATCCCTCAAAAGCTCACCTTCAAATCCTAGTGCACTGGAAAGACAGAAGGTCCTAAACCAGGATTCAAAGCCCATCACAGTCGCTTCCCATCTGGTCAATGGAAAGAAAGTCCCCTCTGTCCTCACCACATGACTGAAGGAGCCACCTTTCAAAGAGGCCTTTCATAGACAGAATAATGCCCCCCATCCCCACCCCAAAGATGTCCACATCCTAATCCCTGAAGCCTGTGGATACGTCACCTCACAAGGCAAAAGGACTTTGCAAACGTGATTGATTTAAAGGTCTTGAGTTGGGGTCTCCAGATAGGTCCAAGGACACTCATGAGGGTCCCTAAAGGAGTCAAAGAAGGGTAAAGATGAAGGCAAAATGTCAGAGGGATGCTGTGTGGACCTGAGGGTGCCACACCACCAGCTCTGAAGGAGGCCAAGGAGTGCGGGTGGCCTCCACGAGCTGGAAAAGACAAGGAAACAGATTCTCCCTGGAGCCTCCAGAATGCAGCCCTGCCAAGGCCTTGATTTGAGCCAAGGGAGACCATTTGTGAACTCAAACTTCCAAAACTGTAAGAGAATACATTTGTGTTGTTGTAAGACACTAAGTTGTGGTAATTAGCTACAGCAGTCACATAGGAGTCGGACACAAGGCCACTCAGTCAAAGTTCTTTAAAGTCACTCTGTGACTGTGGGGGTCCACGCCCCCAGCTCAGGGCCATGCCAGCACTGGAGGTGAGTGACTTGGCAGGTCAGCTGCCCAAGCTCTAGCAGAGGGGAGAAGTGTAAGCCCAGGATTTTATTATCCAGGGGTCAAGGGTCCCTGAACCTTCATTAGAACAAAGCCAGATGTCACAGAAGCTAAACCTGGGAGCTTCACAGTCGCAGGTCCCCGGGAGACCCAGAGCCTGGAAAAGGTCAAGGAATTTACGATCTTTCCAACAAGCACTTATTATGCTTTCCACCCTTACTCAGAACCAAAAGATTTCATCCCAACCAGATCCATCCTGGCAAAAAACGGGACCATCCACAGGAATTCAGCATAGCTGTGGCTAATTTGCATCCAACATGAGGAATACCAAGGGAAAAAAAACTGCTCCTTCCAGAGATCCGCTGACAGCATTTCGCTCCATCCTCTGTAATTACCCTGTGTTATTGTTGGTTTCTTCTAGTTTTTTTTCTTTTCTTTTCTTCATAAACAATGCAATTTGCCTTTGCTTTTGAGAAAGTCCCTTGGAGAAAGTGCAAAAAAGAAAATTGTTTTTTGGGATCCCTCCCCATCGTTTCAAACTGCTAGGCTCCAGATTTTTCTGAGGACAAGTTCCATAAACATTCTGCCACGTGAAGAGCACTCGCCTGGCACCAGAAGCGTGGCTTTTGGCTACCAGATGGATCGCCAGGGACATACCTGCAAAAGGCAGCCCTCCCTTGACCTCTACCAAGGTTGAGTCTAGGTGGGGAAGCAGGCTGTGCAGATAGGTGGGCAGGGGGAGCGGGGAGGGGGTGGAACCAGGGCCGGGGCTGGGGCTGGAGCTGCAGCAATAAGACACACCTGTTGGAAACAGCCTCGCAAGGGAGCCCTCAAGTCAGCTGGGAACTTTTGAAGACTGTGGGCTGTCAAGACATGGACCGAGATATAGATGATAAAAAGGAGGAGAGTTTTGTGTGAGGAGAAGGGAGAGTGGGTTGGTGGAAGCAGGTGGAGAAGGAAAGGAACAATGAAGGGAAGAAAGAGAAACCATTAATGTCAGAATTATACATATTATTTTTCAGAATTTCCAGCTAGGAGAAAGACTCACACACACACCCCTACCTTATAAACCCCGAGAGATCAGTGTTCTGTGTAGCTCACTTCAGCTCAAGGTCTTTTCTTTCCTGGGATGCTTGAGATGCGGGTGTCTCCCTCTTCCAAGCTCACCCTCCATGGCCAAGTGCTCCAGCCTCAACTGAGAGACTGACGCATTCAGGTCAGTGAGGAGCTAGCTGTTCCCACATTTTTTTGCTTTCTCTCTGCAGGACCTTCCCGGCAGCTGGGAACTCAGGGAAAGTGGTGTCTGGAGCACTACATCCCAAGCTCAGAGTGAGACTCTCACAACCAAAACGTCCCACAGGAGAAGGCCAACCAGACCATATTGAGGACACCACTAGGCTGAGAGTGTTGTGTACCTACTAAGGATTCAAGACCTCAGCAAAATTGTAGGCGATGGGTAGCAGGGAGAGATGCGTGAAAGGAACATTTTAGAGTCATGAAGCTGGTGACCTTAGGCTGGGTGGATTAAAAGGAGAGAAAGAGGAAAAGCATGAAAAATAGGAGAATTTTGTGATGTCCTATAAGGAGAGAAGATTGGCAAAAGGAAGGGCCAGACTTGGAGTCTTTACCAACACTGTTTGGCTTTATTTTTCTCATTTTCATTCTGGAAAACACGCACACAAAAAGATAATGGAAAGAATAAAAGTGATCCATAATTCTACCATCAAGAAAGATTTTTTTTTTTTTTGAGTCAGAGTCTCACTCCTTTGCCCAGGCTGGAGTGCAGTGGCACGCTCACAGCCACCCCAGTGTCGGCCTGCTGGGCTCAGGCAATCCTTCCACTTCAGCCTTCCAAGTAGCTGGAACTATAGGCACGTGCTACCACGCCCAACGAATTTTTGATTTATGGCAGAGATGAGGTCTTGCCAAGTTGCCTGGGCCAGTCTCGAATCTTCAGGTTTAGGCAATCCACTCACCTCAGCCTCCCAAAGTGCTGGGATTATAGGCTGAGCCACCGAGCCCGGCCAAGAGAGATCTTTTTTAGCAGCTCTATTGAAGTTTAATGAGCTTACAATAACAGATATATGGTTCTAGTGTGGAATTCACTTAAGTTTTGACTTGTGTACACACCTATGAACCCATCACCACAATAATATAATATTTGTATCCATCTCTCCCAAAAGTTTCCTCCTAGCCTTTTGGAATCCCGCCCTTCCACCCCTTCATGTTTTATCTCTTGTGTTGGCTTATTAGCTATAATTCTTTGTTTTGTGATTTTAGTGCATGCACTTGGATTTATAACTCACAGTCTACCTCCAAGTATGTAATGCTGCTTCATATACAAGAATTGGACAACAGGACCCTTCCATCTCACACTTCCTGACTTTTGGACAACTATTGTCATAATATCTCTTACTCCTGCATGTTATAAATTCCACAATATATTGTTATTCTTTTTTAATAAGACAATTATATTTTACATAGATTTAAATAACAAGAATTCTTACTCACATAGTTAACGATTCTGAGGTTCCACATTCCTTTGGGCAGATTTAAATTTCTACCTAGCACCATTTTCCTTCTGCTTGGAGGACTTCCTTTAATATATTTTCTAGTGCAAGTGGGCCAGGAATACATTCTTTTGGCTTTATTTTGTCTCCTATTTTGAAAGATTATCTTCACTGAGTTGACAGTTTTTCCTCTCAATGTTTTAGATATGCTACCCAGCCATCTTCTAGCTTGCATTGTTTCCAACAAGACATCTGCCGTCTTCCTTATCTTTGGTATAAAATGTGTTTTTCTCCTTCTGATTGCTTTTAAGATTCTCCATTTGCCACTGGTCTAAGCAATTTGATTATGATGTGTCTTGATGTCCTTTTCTTCATGTTTCTTGGAGTTTGTCAAGCATCTTGGATCTGTGAGTTTATGCTTTTCATCAAATTTGAAAACTGAAGAAACATTATTTCTTCAATATTTTTATGTCTCTTCCTCCTTCAGAGATGTGTGTTAGGTTACTTGTAACTATACCACAATGAACTTTTCTATATTTCATTTTGGATAGTTTTCATTGTTACAGCTTCAAGTTTATTGATTTTTTTCTTCTCGACTGTTTAATCTGCCATTAGTACCATCTTGAATGTTGTCATTTTTATCTCTAGAAATTTGATTTAAGTCACTTTCATAACATCCATACCTCTGCTTTTACCATGTTCAGTATTTCCTCTAGCTTCTAGAACACATGGAATACATTTATAATAATTATGTTAATGTCCTGTGTTACAACTTTTTTTTTTGAGCTGGAGTCTCACTCTGTCACCCTGGAGATGGAGTGCAGTGGAACACTCACAGCCACCACAGCCTTGACCTGCTGGGCTCCGGCAATCCTTCCATCTCAGCCTTCCAAGTAGGAGGAACTACAGGCATGCACTACCACACCTGGCTAATTTTTGATTTATTGTAGAGATGAGGTCTCACCAAGTTCCCCGGGTGGGTCTCAACCCACGGGCTCAGGCAATCCACTCACCTTGGCCTCCCAAAGTGCTGGGATTACAGGTTGAGCCACCAAGCCCGGCCCTGTGTTACAATTTCTAATGTCTGTGTCACCTTAGGTCAGTTATAATTGATTAAATTTTATCTCAATTATGAGTTGTATTTTTCTGATTTTTTTGGCATCCCATTTTATTAAATGCCAGACACTGTGAATGTTACCTTTATGAGTGCAGTATGTTTTTGTATTCTTATAAATATTCTTAAGCTTTGTTCTGGGACAGAATGAAGGTAACCGTAGGAAGCAGAGTGCTTTTAAACTTTATTAGGCAGGATCAGCACAGTTTAGTCTGGGACTAATTGTCCTCACTACTGAAAGAAAACTCTTCTGAGTCCTGAGTAGTCCTCCACCTAATGCACTGTGAAGTATGGGGTTTTTGTTTTGACTAGTGGAAACAGGATCCCACTCCTGTGTGAGCTCTGTGAATTTCGACCTCTTGTCTACTTGATAGTTCCTTCTCCAACCTTGGATAGTATCCTAAAACACATGTGCTGATAGACACTCAACTGAAGGTTTAAGGAAGACTGTCTGCAAATCTCAAAGTTCTCTCTTCTCTCCAGTTCTCTGTCCTATAACCTCTTGCCATTTGGGTCTCACCAGCCTGCTGGTTCTGCCTCCTCAATCCAGGGAGATTGCCAAGATCCACCTGGATTTTCCCTCCCTACAACACCCCTCTGATGACAGTTGAGCAACATATTTCTCTCTAAGTAGTGGGCTGGGCCAGCTGTAGAGCTCACTATATTTGTTTCCTTTCTCTGAGAGATCACTGTCTTTCACTGCCTGATGGCCAGTGTCATGAACATCATTGTTTCATATATAGGGTTCAGTTTTGTAGTTGTTTCTTGTGGGTGGGTAAGTCCAATACTGTTACTCTCCCTTGACCAGATGCAGAAGTCAGAATGACAAGTTTTTCATTTACTTATTTATTCAATTTTTTGCAGACACTAGTCTCGGTGATAAATCCTATATGTTTACATTCAACAAGTCTTTATCAGATGCCTCCTAGGTGCCAGAAACTATAGTAGTACTGGAGAGACAAGTGTTCATTCAGAAGGACACAGCTTAAAGTCTAGGAGATAAACTAGGCAATTGCATAATCACCATAGGCCATCAGATCTAAAATTTCATTGCTCATAAGTTGCACTGTTATTTTACATACAATTAAAAAATAAAAACACTACCAATGATATTTGTGGGACACCTTCAGTTGTAAGCTGCATCCTGATTTCAGAGATGTTAAGTATTTAGAAATATAAGCACATGATATAAAGTTAAGGAAATACAGTAATAATTAACAACAATTAAGACAAGAGCTGACACAGAGAAATCCAGAATTTCAGAAGACCATGCATTAGAAGGACTTGACTTAGCCTGGAGAATCTAAGAAGACTTTCATGAGAATGTTGCATTTGAGCTGAGACCAGAGAGATGATCTGGTAGCATTAGCCACGTGAAGGCGGGCGTAGAAAGAGTATTCTAGGCAGAGGAATTAGATTGTACCAAGTTACTGAAGTGGTAAGGAGTTTTGCATTGGTGGGGAACAGAAAGTTAGTGCACTTCCAGTGTGAATTTTGGGACAACAGTGTGACTTTGGACTTTTTGTAAGAACAGCACAAGCCTCTATAAGGTTGTAAGCAAAGGAGTGATATAAAAGAATGATAATGTGTCATGTATTGCTTAAGGACAGGAATATGTTCTCAGTATCATTAGGTGATTCCATCATTTGCAAACATCATAAAGTGCACTTACGCAAACCTAGATGGTCTGACTGCCTGCACACCTAGTCTATATGGTATGGCCTATTGCTCCCAGGCTTCAAACCTGGACAACACATGACTGTGTTGAATACTGTAGACAATTATAACACGATGGCAAGTATTTGTGTATCTAAACATGTCTAAACCTACAAAAGGTACAGTAAAATCCAGGTGTGGTGGCATGTGCCTGTAGTTCCAGCTACTTGGGAGGCTAAAGTGGGAGGATCACTTGAGCCCAGGAGTTCAAGTCCAGGCTGTGCAACATAGTAAGACCCTGTCACTTTTTTTAAAATGGTGGAGTAGAGATATGGTATTATAATCTTATGGGACCATCATTGTATATTTGGTTTGTTGTTGACTGAAACTCATTATGCAACGTGTGGCCGTAATTAGATCTGCCTTGTTAAAACATCACTGTGGCTTCTTTGTGAAGGATGGGAGGCGTGGACACTGGTTAGAAGGCAATCACAAGAGTCTGGATAAGAGACAATGGTGGTCAGACAGAAGTAGTGGGGACCAGGGAAAGTTCTCAGGAAATATTTATAAAGATGCATTGACGCTGGGGTGGCCGTGAGTGTGCCACCGCACTCCAGCCTGGGTGACAGAGTGAGAGTCCAACTCAAAAAAAAAAAAAGAATGAAATCAACTTTGGGAGCCTGAGGAGAGAGTTTGCCTGAGCCCACGAGTTTGAGACCAGCCTGGGCAACTTGTGAGACCTCATCTCTACAATACATCAAAAACTAGCCAGGTGTGGTGGCGTGTGCCTGTAGTTCCAGTCACTTGGAAGGTTGAGACAGGATTGCCTGAGCCCTGGAGGTCGAGGCTGCGGTGGCCGTAAGTGTGCCACAGCACTCCAGCCTGGGCGACAGAGTGAGACTGCAACTCAAAAAAAAAAAAAGATGCATCCACAGGATTTGGTGACTGGATATAAACAGTGAGGAAGAGGGGCAGTGTAAGCACTCTTGGCTCTAACTCGAGAAATGGGGTAGGTGGAAAAATCATTTACTCTGATGCAGTTCAGTGTTTCAGAGGAGCAGATCATGAGCTCCTTTGGAGCACAATGACTTTTAAAAACTTGTACCACCAGGTGGGGTGGCAAACGCTTGTAATCCCAGCACTTCGGGAGGCAGAGGCAAGAGGATTGCCTGAGCTCAGGGGTTCAAGACCAGCCTAGGTAACTTGGCAAGACCTCGTCTCTACAATAAATCAAAAACTTAGCCAGGTGTGCTGGCACATGCCTGTAGTTCCAGCTACTTGGAAGGCTGAGACGGAAGGATCTCGTGAGCCCAGCAGGTCGAGGGTCGAGGCTGCAGTGGCTGTGAGTACATGCCCTGCACTCTAGCCTGGGGGACAATGACTGGGGGGGGGGAAAAGGCTTGTACCACTCATGGATTTGGTGCAATCAGCACAAAACAGCCCCTGCTTGGAAGGATGCCCAGCAGCTGACTGGTCCATCATAAAGGCCAGAGACCCAGGTGCTGAAAATACTCAGACACGAGGGAAGCAAAGTTCAGATGAAGACAGTATAGTGGATGCTGCAGGCGGCATTGTCACCCCCGGGCATTTGTCACCTTCACCCTCGACTATCAATTTCTTCAGTTTCAGTGTAAATAACCTCTGCTTATCTCTGCACCGCAAAGATTCAAAGCTCTAGTCTGAAAGCGTGTAACTGGCAGAGAGGTACAGGAGAGAATATCTGTGCCCCTTCCCCCAAATAGAAAGGGTGACCTAACGATGGCGAGTCCTCTGAAGGGTCTTTATATATCCGGGGAGAGTGTCAAACAGGCGTTTAGCCAGAGCTGGCCTGGAACTCAGGAGAAAGGTCTGGACTGGATACTAAACCTTCAGGTCGTCAGCACGGGCAGGTGACCTGCTGAGCTCAGACACAGAGAGCATCACCAGGAAGACAACACGGGACAAGGAGACAGGGCAGCTCCTGACCAAGCCCTGGGGTCTGATGAAGAAAGAGAGGCCTGTGCAGATCCCAAGAGGGAGAGGCAAGGAGGGAAGAAGAAAACCAGGGGTGGAAAGGGACGCGGACACCACAGGAGTGGACACCTATGGAGAACACATCTGAGAAGTTATAGGAGATAAGGACAAGGACACCTTGGACCTTGCAAACCACTGGCAGCTTCAGCAGGATCCATTTTGATAGCAGAGAGGAAATCTTGCGATAGAAAGAATGGAAAGGTAAGAATAGGAGACGATGTTGGGCTTTTTTTCCCCCATATGTTTGTTGGCTGCTTGTGTGTCTTCTTTTGAGAAGTATCTATTCATGTCCTTTGCCCACTTTTGGGTGGGATTGTTTGTTTGTTTCCATGTAGAGTTGTTTGAGTTCCTTGTAGATTCTGGATGTTAGCCCTTTGAGGCATGATTTACTTTTTTTTTTTGATTTACAAGTTTTCTCCCATTCAGTAGGTTTTCTGTCCACTCTGTTGATTAGACATCAGGGAGGTCCATAAGGTGGCGGGGGAGGTATGGAGGGGGCTGAGGCTCAGAAATTACCTACAAGGTACAATGAGGCACAATGTTCACTATCTGGGCAATGGGCCACCTGAGACCCAATCCCCACCTCTACACAATAGTAACGAGCATGCAAGTGTACCCCCTAAATTTAAAATGCACACATACAGATGACTTCTTTGAGACATTTGTCCATAGGGTGGAGGCAAGAGGTGAGAGGACACAGGAGATTTTCTCCTCTTTGTTTTTCTGGCTAGGAGAGAGATGAGCATATGTAAGTTTGGATGACACAAAACCAGGAGAGAAGAGGCAGAAAATACGAAGAGGAGGAAGAGAATGGAGAATGTCTCCTGAGACTCAGTTTCCTCAGCCATAAATGGGACTTTAATATAACCTACTTCACACAAGTACTGTGAGCAATGAATGAGTTAAAACACAAAAACAGTCATCACAGCAAACATTTAATGGTCAAATCTCATGTGCTTATTATTTAGTTGTTTCAGGCAGGTGAGTACGCCAAGTTCCTGTGACCTTACCTCGAGCAGAAATAAAAGTCGAGATCATAATTTTTTTAATGTCTTTTCTTCTGAGATTTTTTTTCTCGGCATACCTTAGTTTGTGTGATAAAGACATGCATGTATATAGCCAAAAATACGTATCAGGCACCTAATGATGTTCTAAGCTCTTAACAGATTTAATCCTCACGAATACTCAGTGAGGTAGATACTGTTATAATCAGTCCTATTTTACAGGTGAGAAACTGAGGCAATGAGAAGTGTAAGTGATGTGCCCCGAGTCACACACTCAGGTAGTTTAGCTCCAGAGTCTTTGTTCCCAGCCGCCAGCCTCTCCTGCTCCCACCAGCTCCAAGAACAAGTTCAAGGATAGGAACAGGATGGGTTATGAGGGCCACAGCCAGTGGCTGCAAGAATAGACTGGAAGATACAGTGCATGATGGGAGAGACCTGCACAAGTCTCATCTGCCCAGAGTTTATACTTTTGGTGCTGACTTTGTGGCGTTTGGGTGAGTCTACCAGGATCAGAGGTCACTGGAGATGCGTATACTTAGAACTATCAAAAATACCCATTTGGGCAGGGCACGGTAGCTCACACCTGTAATCTCAGCACCTTGGGAGGTCAAGGCGGGAGGATTACTTGAGGCCAGGCATTCGGGACCAGCCTGGGCAACATAGTAGACGCCATCTCTAAAAAAAAAAAAAAAAAATTAGCCAGGTGGGGTGGTGCATGCCTATAGTCCAAGCTACTAGGGAGGCTGAGACAGGAGGATCATTTGAACCCAGGAGTTTGGGGCTGCCGTGAGCTATGATCAGGCCACTGCATTCCAGCCTGGGCAACAAAGTGAGACCCTGTCTCTAAGAAAAAGAAAAAAAATTAAATACCCGTTTGCCTCTTAATGACAAGCTAAACCCTTAGTGCTCTTTTATGAGAGATTTGCTGACTTCTGCCCCCTCCCCCGGAATGATTCCAATGGAAAAAGACCCCGCCCGAAGACTGGTGGGAGAAGTAAGACCGACTCCCATGGGTTTCTAAAGCATCACAAGGCGTGTTCAGTGGCTGCCTGCACTGAGCCAGAAAGGGTTTTGCCTGCTGACTTCATTTTTACTCTCTGCCAAGGAGCACCCCAGGCCACCACAGCCTCTGCAGCAAGCCATGTCTGGAAGGCCTTTCCATCCAGAAAGAAAATAGGCTCTGCTATTTCAAAACGCAGAGATGGGCCAACCACCAGTGTGCGGTGTTTGTCCCTTGGATGGTTTCTTTGGGAGGAAGCACTTGCCCAACGAGGGCAGCAGCAGACTAAAATCTCATGCTGGGTTCCAGACGACTCGGGGTGGTTTGACACGCAGCCCAACCTGTGCATGTGACCCTCGCAGCGCTGACTTTCGGGCCTTTTTCGTTTTTCCTCCGGCTGGATTCACTTAGAGAGACTCGAGTCGCCACCAAAGAAACCGCCCAGCCGCACCCAGCTCCACCCCCAGCCCTTGCTTCTGGTTCCTTCCATATTTAAGGCCACCTGGAATTCTTGGCCCGTCCATTGCAATTCTCCCCTGACGGGACCGCAGAGTGTCAGAGCTAGAAGGGGGCACCAGGGAAAATGGGGCCGAGCTCTCCGATGTGCAGGTCGCAACCCCATCGCACACTTGCAAGCAGCGTGGACCCGAACCTCTCACGCCCGGCGCCTGCTGCCTCCCGGGCCTCTGCGCTCCAGCGCCCTCTTCTGGCCGCCAGTGGAAATTGCCTCGGGCTGGCGCCGGGTTTTCAGGAGGAAAGTCTTGGGACGCTGACACCCTCCTTGGCATAGACTTTCTCGGAGGCGGGGGGCCCTAGGGGGGGAGTCTCCGGGTTGGCGCTCGTGGAGGACTTCGCTCCCTCTCTCCTGCGCCCCTCCCAACGTCGGCGAGCCCTGAGTCCTCCCTGTGAAGGCTGAGGGGAAGGAGACCCCACAGAAGGACGTGGGGGCGGGCTGGGGAGGGGTCTGCTGTGGGCCTGCCTTGTTGGTTAGAAAAGCCGCAGTTCTTGGCAGGAGAAACCATCTAGTTCGACCAGAAAGCCCAAAGGTCCCCGCTGATGGACAGAGCCGTGAAGTCACAGGCCTTCAAAGAGATGGACAACAAAGGCCCACCTGGAGGTTCGCACACTCAGAGCTCGAAACTCACATTTTGCCGGCCAGCTGCAAGGTGGGCTCATTTCACAAGGCTCTGGTTTCAAACTCCCTGCCTGTGGTCAGCTTCTAAGTACTATGTATTGAGAACTTCACCGTCGTGAGTACTGTTCTCAGTACCTTAGATTTAGTACCCGTTTGAAGACCCACGACAACCCTATGAGTAGGTGCTATCATGACCGTCAAACCCATTCGTAAGAGGGGAAACTGAGGCATGGAGCACTTTCCCACTGTCCGAAGGACGGAAAGTGGAATGCCTGGCATGTGAACTCGGTCTAGCACCAGAACTGAATCTCTTAATGTGTCATATGCACAATACAGGTACATAGAGCTGTATCCTGGGTCCTTAAAGAAAGCTGATTTTATCACTCTGGGAAAGGGAGCATGGTTCAGTGGTGGACAGAACACAGGCATTAGAGACAGACAGATCTAACCCTGAATCCTGCGTCCATCACTTATGTGTGATCTTAGAGTGCACGAATGACCTTTTCTCAGCTTCAGTGTCCGATCAGTAAATCAGAGACAACCGTTCTTACTCCCTAGGATAATCGCCAGGATAAGTGAGATGATAAATGTGCTCACCCTAAGGCACAGATACACAGCCATGAGTGGGTATCACTTAAGTTAATGACCCAGCATCCATTTGACTTGCCTTGTTTAAAGATGACTTGCCTGCACCCGTGAACAAGCTGGACATAGGAAGGATAA
The DNA here is from genome assembly GCF_000164805.1 of Carlito syrichta. Taxonomy (NCBI): domain Eukaryota; kingdom Metazoa; phylum Chordata; class Mammalia; order Primates; family Tarsiidae; genus Carlito; species Carlito syrichta. The sequence goes on from NW_007225824.1 coordinate 306,308, forward strand.
AGGTCCTTAGGAATCTAAACTTTTAACAAAAGAATCTTATTAGCAAAACCCATTGGTCATTATCTAAGTTTTAAAAAGAGGCTAATCCCGCCTACACTGAATCAGACACAGGCAACTAAGAGTCGCAGGAAAAAAAAAAAAAGAGGCTAATGAGGGAAAGAGTATGCATATTACACAACTGTTCATGTCACAGAAAAGTACACTCTTAGGTCTTTGAAATAGTTACTATTCCTGGTATTTTGTTTTGAGAAAGCAGGATTTATTGAGAGGACAGAGAAGTTCCCACAGTGGGAGGGAACCCGAAGGGGTTTTTTAATGATATTAAAAATATCATTTTAATGGTTTTTTAATGATATTAAAAATATCATTTTTAATGGTATTTTTAATGATGCAGCTGGATTTATCTCTTTCTGAAACAATAGAGAAAAATGTAGAAATCATCCTTGTGGTCCCTGACTCGGACACTAGATGGCGCTAAAGTCTCGCTTCCATTACATTCTCTGGGTTCCTTCAGCCACCTACCTGTCTGTCGCTTCAGTGTTTTGTTTTTTTTTTTTGAGTTGGAGTCTCACTCTGTCGCCCAGACTGGAGTGCAGTGGCCGCTCCCGGCCACCGCAGCCTCGACCTGCTGGGCTCTGGCGATCCTTCCGCCTCAGCCTTCCAAGTAGCTGGAATTACAGGCATGTGCTACCACGCCCAGCTGATTTTTTAATTTATTGTATCGGGGTCTCACTCTATCCCAGGCTGGAGTGCAGTGGCACGATCATGGCTCACACAGCCTCAACCTCCTGGGATCAGGTGATCCTCCTCAGCCTCCCAAGTAGCTGGGACTACAGGCGCGTGCCACCAAAGCCGGCTAATTTTTTAAAAACTTTTTTGCAGAGACAAGGTCTTGCTAGGTTTCCCAGGCTGGTCTCGAACTCCTGGCCTGAAGGAATCCTTCCACCTTGGCCAGGATCACAGGTGCGAGCCACCGCGTCAGCCTTTTTCCATTTTTTATTAGTGTATCCAGGCATCTACTGAAAGTGAACAGACTTTAGATGAGATTAACCAGAATGTCAGCAGGACCCAACCAACCTACGCTCACTGCACCCCAATAAGTGAGGAAATATTTCATATGTGTCCACTGTGTGACAGTCCATGACGGGAGCTGGAATACAGCCTCGGTTAAGACATCCTGACCCCCAGAGATGTGTCCGCCATCCGGGCCTTTGTTCCTCAGACCGCCTCTGCTCACAGAAAGCTCCAAAAGAATCACATAAGATGATAAAGTCCAGGAAAGTCAGAGCTGGAAGACAACCTGGAGAGCCCGTCACCTCTCTCACTTTTCAGATGGGAAGGCAGAAAGAGGCCCAGAAAGAGAAAGTGAATTATCCAAGGTCGCACAGCCTGGCAGACCAGAACCAGGACCAGCTTCCTGACCCGAGGGCCTTTCTTCCCTTCTCTGCTGTCCTTATAACTCCATGAGAGAGTAAACTGGGATCACAGCAGGGAATGGAGAAAAAAAAAAGGCCTTGGTTTCTGAGTTTCCAAGAATGGCTGTGTGGAACAGCACGCATCCTGACACTGGCAGCTGCACCAATAGGCAAGACCCATTTCGACAGAATGTTCCCAGGGACGTAAACACAGAGAGGCCACAGTTTCCCCACAGGCCCATGACCCAACAGGCGTTGCTTCTGGGTGTTCCCAACGCGCTCCCTCTCTCACAGCACGGCTGGCAGGCCGCTCCCTTCCTATAGCAATTCTGCTGCCCTGATCCTTGCTTGCTTTTGGGCATTTCAGATCTTGGCTTAGGTTTGGGGTGGAGTCAAACCAAACCTCGAGGACGAAGAAAAGGAACAAGGTCGGGTCTTTTTTTTTTTTTTTTTCTTTTTTTGAGTTGGAGTCTCACTCGGTCGCCCAGACTGGAGTGCAGTGGCCGCTCCCAGCCACTGCAGCCTCGACCTGCTGGGCTCTGGCGATCCTTCCGCCTCAGCCTTCCAAGTAGCCGAAATTACAGGCATGCACTACCACGCCCAGCTGATTTTTTTTTTTTTTTAATTTATTGTAAAGATGAGGTCTCGCCGCCCAGGCGGGTCTCGAACCCATGGGCTCAGGCAATCCACTCAACTCAGCCTCCCAAAGGCGTGGGATTACAGGCTGAGCCACCGAGCCCGGCCTGGTCGCGTCTTCTTAACCAGTTGATTTATGAACTTGGGTGAACAACTCCTCTCCCTGAGACTCAGTCTCTCCATCTGTAGAGAAGGGAGTCGGATGAGAACTTCCTCTCAGCCCTAGCTGCCTAAGGCCTGTTACATGGCTGTATAGCTGTCATTGTTATGAAAAGCAATCACACTTAAATACAGCATTTCATGTCATATATATAGGCATCATTTGTTTTCCAGCCTACACTATTTTAATATTAAAAGTATGAGCTTTAACCTGGAATTCGAGTTACAGTGGATCACACCTGTAATCCAAGCATCTTGGAAAGCCAAGGTGGGAGGATTGCCTGAAGCCATGAGTCAGAGAACAGCCTGAGAGACAGAGCAAGACCCTGTCTCTACAAAAACAAAATAAATAATTAGCCAGGCGAGGTGGCATTTGCCCACAGTCCCAGCTACTCAAGAGGCTGAGAATTGCTTGAGCCCAGGTATTCAAGGTTACAGTGAGCTATGAGCCCATCACCGCTCTCCAGACCGGCTGACAGAGGACACTGTCTCTAAGGGGAAAAAAAGTGGGGGGAGGTAAGTTCCTTAAAACCATTTTTCAAAACAGTTTAATTACAAAATATTTCTGACCTGTGTGAAAAGGTATCAAGAATATGGAAAGATGGGAAGATGGATACCGATGTGATAAGTAAACATAGCAGAATGTTCGTTGTAGTGTCTAAGTAGCAGATATATGAGTGTTCCATGGACAATGTTTCCAACTTTGCTGTTTGTTTGAATCTTTTTTTTTTTTTTTTTTTTTTGAGTCAGAGTCTCACTCTGTCGCCCAGGCTGGAGTGCAGTGGCACGCTCACGGCCACCACAGCCTCAACCTGCTGAACTCAGGCGATCCTTCTGCCTCAGCCTTCCAAGTAGCCAGAACCACAGGTGTACGCCACCACACTCAGCTGTAGTTTTTTGTGTTTTTTGGTTTTTTTTATTGTTTAGACGAGGTCTCGCGTGTTACCCAGACTGGTCTCAAACCCCTGAGCTCAGGCAATCCTCTCACCTCCACCTCCCACTTGGGATTACAGGCGTGAGCCACCACACCCAACTGTTTGAATTTTAATAATAAAAGATTGAGAAGAGGAAAAAAGGTATTAAGAATAACTTAAAGATAGGAATCTATCAAAATTTTAATCGTGGAATTAATCTTGGGCATGAACTATCTCAGAACCCTCATTTTTTAGATATAAAAACTGAGACCCAAATAAATATTAAAATATATCCCCCAAAAGAATAATATAATGGATGCCCACTCAGCCTGAGAAATGAAACAATCTGAATGTGAGTGTCCAGCTTCCTGGCCATTTCTTGGTACTTTTACTACAATACAGAGAATCATTTTACATGGTAAGATTCCTAATGTCACACACAAGTTTTCATACTGTGTATTTTCTTCCACAGCATAGCTTTTTCACTTGGCATTTTAGTTGTGAGTCAACCGCACTGGCATGTGGGATACTGATTCATTAAGATTTATTCTTCTGGCTTGTGCAGGATAATTATTCATTATCTATTCAGATAAATTATTCTGGCCCAGTATGGTGGCTCACGTGTGTAATCCCAGCACTTCGAGAGGCCAGAGTGGGAGGACTGCCTCGACCCAGGAGTTCAAAACCAGCCTGGACAACATAGCGAGATCTCATCTCTACAAGAAACTTAAAAATAGGCTTGGCATGGTGGTGCATGCCTGTGTTCCCAGCGACTTGGGAGGCTGAGGCAGAAGGATTGCCTGAACCCGGGAGATCGAGGCTGCAGTGAGCCGTGATTGTGCCACTGCACTTCAGCCCGGGTGACAGAGTGAGACCCTGACTCAAAAAACAATAAATTATTCTGATTGTTTTGAGGTCCGTTGTGTGAACAAGTGGCAGTGGATGTATAGGCGCTCTGGGTGTTTTCAGGCTCCTCTAACCCTAAGCAGTGCCGCTGTGCCCACGCCTTCCAGGGCTCCCTGTGCCCAAGCAAGGTGATGTGGTGAGCTGAGATGCTCTGGGGGAACGCACACAGCCTCTGGTCCTTCAAGCCCAGGTGAATCTAGGCTTTCAAACTACGTCCTCGCGAGCCTGCATCTCACAGGTCTTGGTTCTGCCGCCTTCTAGTCTGTCTTCCTTCTCAGTGACCCTTCACGGCTCTGGGCTTTTATCCTGCCAGTTTGGCCACCCCAGTGGACAGAAGGCACCCCTTCCCAGAAAGCTCCACCAGTACCCATGGACCCTCTGGCAGCCTGTGTTCGTCCTGCACAAGTCAGACCAGACCACTCCTTGGCCTGACCTGAGCCATGGGCTCGTCCCACTTGGCCTCACCAAAGCCACACGGACCAAGGGTGGGGACGGGGGGTTCCCTGAAGGAGAACAGGGGAGTCGTCACCAATCAAAGGAGGCTTGATGCCAGGCAAGCAGAGCAACAAACGACCAGGACCCCTCACTCCTTGACTGCTGCACACGTCACACTGTGTGTGACCACGGTGCCATTTACATGTCCCTGTCCCAGGCTGGAAACCTCTCAAGGGGAGAGGAAACCTCATCTCTCATCTCAGCCTCCCGGTCAAGAACGGCTTAGGGAGCAGTACAATAAGCAGCAGCTCGTGGAGTCAATCCTTGGCCAAATACAGCCTGGAGAGGAGAAAGGGGAATTCAACCCCCCTTCTGTGGTTTTAGCTCCTCGGTTGTGCAGCTAGCTTAGGAGATAAGAGGAAGCGGGTTTTCACCACACCTCTCTCTCGCTTTTTCTGAGTCACTGACCAGCAGGACAAACGCAACTGGACAAATGCATTGTCCGCTTCAAAAGTCCATCTGTGCTCAAACAGCTGCTGTTTATTGAACACCTACTAGGTGCCACACATTTTTATATGTGAGAGGGGCAAGATTCATCCAGACAGAAATGTTGCCAGCTTTCCGTGAATATAAAAACAATCATACACTTGGATAGGGTGAACTGTCTGGTATGTGAATTATACCTCAGCAAAGTTGTTATTTTTTTCAAAGGAATACCAGGCCTTCCACGGTATGGTTCCATTTTTATGAAATTCAAAACCGAGCAGTTTTTGAGTTGTTTCGGTGACAGCAGTCAGGACAGTTGTTAGCCTAGGGGGTGACTGGCTGAGGAGCACAGGAAGCCTCTGAATATCTTGATCTGATGGTGAGACACGAGCGTATCATGTGTAGAAACTCCCCCCTCTGGGTGTTTCAGATGTGTATACCTTAAATCACAAAAGTTATACTTCAATAAAAAACAAACCCCAAAAGTGCTAAGTTTCTTTAAGTGAAGAAAAAAAACCAGTTCCAGAGCAGTTCAGGTCACAGATTTAACTCAGGCTATAGGATTCTAAACTCGACTCTGCCCGTGAGCAGCTAGTAAGGACTTTGTCCAAATTGCTTCACCTCTGTGCCTCTGTTTCTCCATCTTTAAAGTGGGGTGATAGCAGTACCTACCCTTAGGACTGCTGCAATGAATGAATGAGTTCATACTTGTAAAACCTTCAGGACAGTGGCTGCCACGTAGTGAGTGCTCAGTAAATAGTTATTTCTGTCATCACTGATGTGGGCCAAGCATGGTGATATCTCCGTGGATACGGAGATAAGAGACAGAGCCTCATTCACACAGAGCACTCCACAGCAAGTGGCCGGAAGACAGAGAGACGAGCACTTTGAGGACAAGAAGCCCGGAGTGTGGGAGCTTGTCGGAGGTCCAACCTGTGGCTCGGGTGGGGATGACAGAACCAGGGACACGTGAGAGTCACGCGGAGGGAGCTGCTGAGGATTTGGGGGCAAGGGCACAGGCAGAGTCACTTTTGAGAAAGATCACCTCGGGGGATCCCCTGAATGGGAACCAGGCTAGAGTCAGGGAGGTCAGCTAGGAGGCTGTGACGTGCCTCAAGCACATCCTGCAGCGGGTATGTTTACGTCTCTCTGTAACGGTCTGGTCTGTCTCCTCCCAACTGGTCACAGGAACCATGAAGGCAGGAACCACGTTCGTCTTGCTGTTCGTCTGGCAAAAAGCGGGTGCCCTCTGAGTGTTGTTGAGTGAGTACTGAATGCCCGAACTGCCTTTCTGATCTCCGTTGAGCAGCGGGGAGCACCCAGGGGGCTGCCGCTGGGATCCAGATGGCTAAGAGATGCATGGGGACCGAGGTGGGTGGCTCAGGACTTCAACCCTCGTGGATGTGGAGTGGGGAAAGCCACAGGCCGGGAGGCCGCGGGTGACTCCCGAGCTTCTGGTCAAGGTGTTCCATTTTATGTATATACAAGAAAAAGTCTAGGAAATGATTTCGCATCGTTCCAGTATTTATGTTGAAGTAAAAAGTTATTTGACCTGTTCATTCATACGCATTCTTTTGGTGAAAAAAAATTGTTGAGATGGAACTCATTAAATACAATGTTTAGTAATCCCAGCACTTTGGGAGGCCGAGGCGAGAGGATTGCCTGAGCCCATGGGTTCAAGACCTGCCTGAGCAACTTGGCGAGACCTCGTCTCTACAATCAATCGAAAATTAGCTGGGTGTGGTAGTACATGCCTGTAGTTCCAGCCACTTGGAAGGCTGAAGCGGAAGGATCGCTGGAGCCAAGCAGGTCGAGGCTGCAGTGGCCAGGAGCGTGTCACTGCCCTCCAGCCTGGGTGACAGAGTGAGACTCCAACTCAAAAGTAAATAAATAAATACAATGTTCATGCTTCTTTTGGGGCCATAGCCACCCCTGTTCCCTCTGGGTAGAAATAAATGTACCTGACACCATGGAATGTTAGTCTGACCCTCTCATTTTAGTCTTGGGAATCATCTTGTCCAGCGGTTCTCCAAGTGTAATCCCCAGGCCAGCAGCAGCCTCACCTAGAACTTGCTAGAAATGCCAACTCTTGCCAGACTTGGGGGCTCAGCCTGTAATCTCATCACTTTGGGAGGCCAAGGGGAGATTGCCTGAGTCCGCGGGTTCGAGATCAACCCGGGGAACTTGGAAAGACCTCATCTAAATAAGATAAAATAATAAAAAATAAAATAAAACAACTGGGCGGGGTAGCATGCACCTGTAGTTCCAGCTACTTGGAAGGCTGAGGCGGAAGGATCGCTGGAGCTCAGCACATCGATGCTGGGGTGGCTGTGAGCATGCCACTGCACTCCAGCCTGTGCGATGGAGTGAGACTCCAACTCAAAAAAAAAGAAAGAAAGGAATGCCAACTCTTGGGTCCCTCCCAATACCAACTTGGAAGCTCTGAAGACTAGGGTTCAGCAGCTGTGCTTTAACAAGGCTTCAAGGTGGCTCTGATGCATGTTAGCATTTGAGAACCACTGGGTTGGCCCAATGCCATCATTTTGCAGATGAGAAAAATGAGACACAGAGAAATTGAAGGATGTGCTTGCCCGACACCACACACTGGCCACAGTGGGATCTGATCTAGCATCTGAAGATGAAGACAGACCAAGAGACTGGGCTACCCAGCCCAAACGGAGGCACCCGCAGGGGCAGCTTCACTGTAGATGTGGTGTCAGGAAGAAATGATAAGGCTTCAAAGGATTTTAACTCTGCAAAGCCATCTCAAGTCACTCGATTTCTTAAGTGTTCCCTGCATGTCAGGCCAGGTGCTCATCTCAGAGGTAATGATACAGACCAGGCATGCCCAATCCGCAGCCCATGGGTCACCATGCAACCCAGAACAGCTAGTAATGCGGGCCCACAAAACCTTTTAACGTCATGTGTTTTTCAGTGTTTATTTTCTTCGTGACTCCATGTGTGGTTTTTGAAGTTCATGATCCCACCTTGCTCATGACATAGCTTTTTGACAGCACATACGTTTGTGAGCAGCTGTTTTCAGTTGTGAAGCACACAAAGAGCAAAACTCGAACAAACATTTCTGACAAGCACCTTGAGAACTCACTAAGAACTGCAACCACTTCCATTGAACATTGATAGATTAGTTTTACAAAACAAGGTCAAATTTCCCACTAGTTATAGATTGTTCTCATTTTTCTAAACTTTATAATAAAACATATTTTTACAAGTCTTATTAGGTATATACACTAACTATATTATATAATGTGTGTGTGGCCCAAGACAATTCCTCTTTACTTGGTGCAGCTCAGGAAAGCCAAAAGGTTCGATACTCCTGGTACAGACACCGCTGGAAACCATGGCGTACAGCACATTTTCTTTGTCAAAAAACGTTTTAGCCATTGAAAACCTGAGCCGGGTACAGTGGCTCAAGTCTGTAATCCCAGCACTTTGGGAGGCTGAGGCAAGAGGATTGCCTGAGCCCATGGGTTTGAGATCAGCCTGGGCAACTTGGTGAGCCCTTGTCTCTACAATAAATTAAAAAATTAGCCAGGTATGGTTCCAGCTACTTGGAAGGCTGAGGCAGAAGCATCACCTGAGCCCAGCATGTCAAGGCTGCGGTGGCCATGAGAGTGCCACTGCACCCCAGCCTGGGCGACAGAGTAAGACTCCAACTCAGAAAAAGAAAGAAAAGAAAGCCTTCTGTATGACTCAGGGTCCAGTCAGGAAACAGAAATTAAACTTGTAATTTGACTAGGGAAGCTTGGATATGAAGAAGAGGTACCTAGTAAAGGCTGGATAACGATGAGACCACACTGCTCATGACCACTGACCATTTCCTCCTGAATATTTCCTCCGCTCTTGATTTTCTTAACATCACACCCCATTTGTGTTCTTCTTCCCTGTCTGATCACTCTTTCATGGGTTTCTTTCCTCCCCATCTCCTTGAATCTCTAAGCAATCCCATCCACATCCTTAGTTTGGTAGTAAGCATGGATGAGCAACCCTGAAAGCAGCCCTCTCAACTCTGGGCATGGCACAGGCAACATGGACGCACATGGCCTTCTTGTGTCCTCTCTCAGTCAGGGATGGCCGTGGTCTTAGACACCTCTTCCTCCCTCACCTCTTGTCCCACAGGCGTTCAGCAGCATCCCACGTGCCTCTGGCATCCATCTGTAACACTCGTCCTCAGGCCCTTTTGTCTTCACCCAAACCCTCATGAGACCCACCCGGATCACTAAGTTTTCCAGTGTCCACCTGCCCACCCCTCCCCAATTAGTCTCCTCCAGTCCTGCCAGTGGGGGCACTTTAGAACCCAGTTCTGAGCCCGGTTTGTTCCTCCACCCCACTTGGACCCCTCTGTTGATTCCCCACAGTTCAGAGGGTAAAATCCAGACTCTGGAGGATGACAGGCAGGGCCTCCAGGACCCGGCCCCGTCAGCCCTCCTCTCCCATCTCCACCTGCTGCCACCCCCCACTGCTCCTTCTCTTCCAGCCTCGAGAACTGTGCTCAGCCTTTCCCTTCTCATGGCCATGACCTTGGCCGGGCTACCTGACCACCCTACTTACCTTTTCGAACTGGGATCAAGTTTCACCACCTCTTTGTGTGGTCATTTATTTCAAACAAATTGGAAACACCCGCACCCACACACAACCAATTATTGAGCTCACAAGAAGGTTGATTTCAGAATATTTAACCCCTGCCAAAGCACTCACCCGTCAGAACAAACGTGCCCCCCCCATGCTATGCGATATTAACCTATTAGCTGCTGGATTATAAAGAAGTCTAGCGGTCCAGAGGGAGAACACTGAGGGGACTCAGGGAAGCAGCCACTCACCAAGCAGCACAGAATTATTTCAATCTTTTAACCTCTGGTGTGGTTGCACATGCACGAGACCCCGAGCTCTTCCTAAACTAAACCTCTCCACTCACTGCCTCATTCAGTCCTCACAACCACCCTGTGAGGTATCATCGCCACCACCACCATCTCCATCTCCATCACCAGCATCACTAGCATCGCCATTCTAAGAGACTTACCCAAAGCCATGTGGTAAGTGTAGTGCAGTCTCCTCACCCGTGTGCTCAGTCCTGAGAAGTTTCAGTGCAGCCTCTTATCCTGGTGCTGGATTTGCAGTTTAATCAGCACCTTCAATAGTTTATGTCTATTCTTTGTTCAAAGGGCAAGAACCACCTGACGTTTCCTGAAGGTTCCCAGCACTCATAGAAGCATTCCAAGGGACTTCCTGAAGGCCTTCAAAAACCCGTTCTAACCACCTCTAGCCTATCCTAGCACAACTGGCCACTCCCTCCTCTTGGCCCAGTACACCTGGCTAAAGCACCTATAATTCTTTATGACACCTACCATTTTACACGTGTCATTCCCACTGGACTGCAGACACTTTGAGGTCAGGATCCTATCCTGTGCATCTTTAATTCGGTGATGCTTAGCAAAATGTCTGGCTATGAGCCCGATGAAAGTTGGTCGAGCGAAGGAGTACACACATGAACAAGACTGTACTGTAATTGTTGCTTGGGGGAAGAACCATCTCTAACTGCCCCACCATCAGGAGTATATGAATTCCTAGCACATTCCTTTATGGATTCTCACCAAATTTGATTATTTATTGGACTCTTTTTATAAGCAAAGGTTCTCTACTACTAAATGAGAATCTAATAAATGGAACAGCCTGAGATTAGAGACTGCAGAAACGATGGCAGGGAGAAGGGCAAGAATACACTCAATGCCAAGAACTGGCCTGAGAAGGAACCAAGAAATTTTCATTTTCTCCATGCACGGGGCCTTAGGCTGTTCACGCCCTCCCCGAAAGAGGGTGAAAGTAGTCATTAAAACATAGCAACTCTTAGACTTTAAAATTATTGAAAAATAAAATGATTTATTTTTAAATAAAACTAGAAACCATTTGAAGGGTCCATCCTGATTTGCAAAGTGCTTTGGGAAAAACTTCAAGTTCAGAGTTGTGAGGCTTTGAAGATGCTGCCTCAGGGACCCAGAAGTACAGCTACAGTGATTCAGAGATGAGGGGTGCATGAAGCAACGTGTACACGCAGGTCCTGCTCCCAACCCACCCCCCACCCCCCCAGAAAGGAGAAAAACCTCTTGCAGCCTCAGGCTCTAGAATGGGCCAGCGTGGACCTGCACGGGTGTTGGATGGTGAGGGATGCTGCTGTGGCTAAGAGCAAGGACTGGGTTCCATCCTCAGCCCTGCCACTTTTTTCTTTTGAGTTGGAGTCTCACTCTATCGCCCAGACTGGAGTGCAGTGGCCACTCCCAGCCACCGCAGCCCTGACCTGCTGGGCTCCGGCGATCCTTCCGCCTCAGCCTTCCAAGCAGCTGGAACTACAGGCATGCGCTACCCCGCCCGGCTGATTTTTTTTATTTATTTTAGAGATGAGGTTTTGCCAAGTTGCCCGGGTGGGTCTCGAACCCGCGGGCTCAGGCAATTCACTCACCTTGGCCTCCCAAAGCACAGGATTACAGTCTGAGCCACTGAGCCCGGCAGCCCTGCCACTTCTAGTTAACCATCTCGTGTGATGCTTCTCAGATGGCTGCCCCCTGTGAAACAGGGAGTGACGCTGCCCACCTCAGGGGAAGAGGAGGAGGAGGAATAAACAGAGGCCCAAACTGTAGTGCTCAGCACAAACCTGGCACACAGGTACGCAATTACCACATCGCTATCACTAGGGTAAGGGGAAGGAAACCCAGGCAAGGACAGGCGACGGGGCTCAGGCGTGCAGTGGGGCTGCAGGTCGCCAAGATGGTCTGAGACAGGGGTTCTCAACCCTGGCACGCCAGGAGCAGTGAGGGAGCCTTCACAATGCTTGTGCCAGACTATTCACGCCCATCGAACCTGAATCCTGGAGAACAGGGATTTTTTTTTGGTACGTGCTCCAGGATTCTGACAGGTAATCAAGCTTGAGAACCTCTACTGTAGCCAAAGAACTGGAGACGAGCAATAACCTACCAACAAACCTGCTAACATTCTGCCAAGTACGCGCCCAGACCCAACAGTGAGGTGTCTTGGTTTCAACTGAAAGAAAAAAAAGTCGAATCCTGAATACTGCCTGCTAATAAGAATAGATCCTAATTACTAAGTTCTCAGAAAGCAACCACTCTGGAAAAGTAATAACAAAGCTCAAGTGTTTATTAAGAATTAAAAATACTGTAAATAAGCCATACAGTTCATTTCACAGTAAACTAAACAAACCTTTTTTTCTTTTACTTTTCAGGTTTTTTTCTTTTTCTTCCTTTTTTTAAAATTTTTTTGGGGGAGGGCAAGGGCAAGACAGCCATTAAAGAACAATACCGCTCAAAGGGAAGGGATACAGCAAACACATACAGAAATGCAGTGCACACATTCCTCACTGACAAACGGGTTGTTCGACAGCAAACCTCTTCATGGACATCACGTTCCGATAAGACGTGGCCTCCGTTTCCCAGGGAGACACCCCATTCCTCTGTGGACAGTTCTCAGGGCACATTTCTCCAAAGAACCCAAGGACTCCCCCTTTCTGAGATTCTAAACCCAAGCAGGATTTGGTGCCCTCTGGAGGGCCCTGCTGGGTGTTGTGCTTTCACATTCAGAACCGTCTGGATTCTTTGCATAGTTACCTGTGATGATATCACTAGATGATTCAGGAATGGAAAACACACTCACACCACAGGAGGAAGGCAGGCCACCCTCAAGGAGCTGATTCTTTTACAATAAAGACAAAGGGGCTTCTCCCCTCCTGATTCAGAGCTGACACCTAGGAGTTTTAACCAGTTTAAAGTGGAAGACTGAGAGAGAGAGCTCGTAAAAACTTCGGCCGCCAGTACAAAATAAGTAAAATTAATTTTCCATACAGACGATTGGAAAGAAAAGTGCCCCCTCCCCGCCTTTTTTTTTTTACTTGAAATCTGCCAGCCAGACAGGATTTTTGAGGTTAGAGTTAATCTGCTTCTGTTAATCCTCAGTTTGAAGCCATTATCGTTTTTCTCTGACCCTGGAGACATCCCTTCTAAAAGCCACCTCTTGCTCATAGGGGCTGGGCTTCAGGAAACCAACCAAAAGCAGAAGCAGAGAACTTTAGAAACCAACGATGTGTGGCAATCTTTGTAAATAAATTAACTGGGCACAAAAACACAATGCCTTGGTGTTGGGGGGGGTGTCTGCTGCTCTTTAAAGGGGACAAGAAACTGGGGTGGGGGTGGGGCACATGAGAGAAAACAACACATTTTTTTTTTTTTTTGGTCATGAGAAACTGGAGTGTAAATCCGCGCCCTGCATACACGATTCCTTTAGACCTTTTCGTGAATCTTTTCAACCTTCACAAACAGCCTATCCAGGTCACTTCTCAGGTCATCTAGTAAGCCCTTGGCTGACTCCAGGTTGTTCTCGTTGGTTTCTATTTTGACCGAGTACGCAACCAAACTGTCCACGGCAGTCCTGAGCATTTTCAAGTCCGATTCCACTTGGCTGACTGAGGATTTCAGGTTGTCTAGAGAAGAAAGTCTGTCCAGGAAGTCCTGAGGTGGCAGCCGGGCGGCCTGGGCTTGGTCCTGGCTGAGCAGCGTGTGCACTTGCTCCTGCACCTTCTGGAGCGACTCCACGGCACTGGGGAGCTCACCCACACTTCGCTTCAGCTCCTCCACGTCGCCGAAGAGGGCCAGCTGGGCCTCACCCAGGCTGCGCACGGTGCCGGCCAGGCCATCCTGGTCTGCCTCCGAGGAGGACCCCAGGCCCTCCAGGCGCCCCTGCAGGGCGGCCAGGCGCTGCTCGTGCTCCTGGCTCTTGGACAGCAGGGATTCCAGGCTCTCGGTCTGGTGCGCAGAAGCTTCCTGCACGGCACGGACTCCGTTCTCCATGTGCTGGAGCCTGGAGTCCAGCCCCTGACTCTTTCTCTGGAGTGCGTCGAAGGCGTCAGAGTGCTTGAAGCCTCCGTCCTCCTCCGGCCCGTGGGAGTCGGCCTTCAGCTGGCGCAGCTCCTCCTCGAGTCTCCTGATCTCCTCCGGGAGGCGGGAGGTGGACTCCTCGGACTGGAGGAGCTTCTCGGTGAGGGCCTGCAGGGCGAGCCGCTCCGTGTCGGCCGCCTCCTTGAAGGCCTGCTGCTCCTGCTTGAGGCTCACCAGCTCCCTGACCTCCGTGTACACGTCGGACTCCATGGTCTGCAGGGTGCTTCTCAGGGTCTCCATGTCCCGCTCTCTGGACTTGGCAGAGGTTTGGAGCTCCTTCACAACTTCCTTCAAGGCCTTCAGATCCTGCTTGTACCCCTCAGATTCTTCCAGAGAGGCGACCTTTGCCTTCACGTCGTTTATCTCCTTCTGGCTCCTCTTCTGGACCTCGGTGAAGATGGCGATGTTGTCGTTGATGGACTTGGTGAGCTCCGTCAGCCTCTCCTCCACCGTGTTCTCCAGCGACGTGAAGTCCCGCTCCCGGGCGTCCTTGACCACGTGGATCCCGTCCGAGAGGTCCTTGAGGATCTCGTTCTGGAGCTTCTGCAGAACCTCGCTGATCCGGCTGACCTCGTTCTCCCCTTGTTTCACAGCTTTCTCTGTGAGGTCTTGTTTATGTTGGGAGCTTCTCAGGATGGACTCAAAAGTCCCAAACGTGGATTGCAGAGACTGTACCTGTAATCAAATCCACATGTTAATTGCGGAGAAAAGCTGATGAGTTTTATACATTATTTTTTTTTTGTCTGCCCAGCCTCTAGGTCCTTTCTCTTCCAGAATGGCACCACAATTTTCCTTTGGAGAAACATCCTTCCACCCACAGTCCATGTGGTTTGAGGGGAACACCCCTAGGGCTCCCTCCAACTGCTCCAGGGATGGTTTACAATCCAGGCCTCACCAGTCAGCACTTTCCATCCCTACCCCCACCTGGAGCCACCCTGATTAGCCCAGGGATGTGCCCACGCATGGGCATGTGGCCTGAGGCAGGTCAGCAAGATGACTCTAGGACTTCTGTTAAACTATTGGGAGAGAAAGTCTCTCTTTGCACTGGGATTACTGGCCATAGGATACGGTAAATTTGGAGCTACTCAGACAGCACAAGGAACGCCAGTCTAAGTGTCAAGCCAGCACAGGGGGAAACAGAACTGAGACATGGCAAGATCCAGGTCTGAGCCACACCTGGATCCCTGATGCAGTCTCACTTGAAGGAATCTGCTCTGGAACTTTTTAGTTTGACCCAATCAAGAATCTCCCTCCCTTTAAGCCACCTTGCGCCAGGTTTCTAGCTCTTGCAACTGAGAGTCTCACAAGTTTTCACAGAATAAAAGCTGAGGCCCCTGGGAGGTACTGGGCTGGCTGGGCGCCAAGAAATAAGGGTCGGGTCTCTGCCTGCCACTTCAAGCTGTATGGCCCTGAACAAGTCACTGTCCTCCGTGGACCTCAGTGTGACTTACAGAATGTGAGCAGTGGACCAGGTGATCTCTTAGCATTCTCTGGCTTTGGGAACACATTACATCTTGTTTGCCATGACACATTCATTCTAAATAAATTCTTCCCTAAACAAAATCTGACCTGGGAACTGCTGAGGGAGCTGGTTAATAGACTGAGAGGCTGCACAAGTGATGATTAGTGACCCCGGTCTGCAGAGGCAATGCAGGTTCTTCAGAGGGTTCACAACAGAAGTGCTAACACTTCTGAAGCCCAGGACCCACTTGGGCCCGATGAATCTTCTAGATTCAGGACCGGCCAGCCTCCCTGCCTGTGCTATGGCCATTAGGAAGACCTGAGCATTTTCCATCACCAAAAACATCTGGAGAACAAGAGACGAGGTGGCCACCCACTGGGCAGTAGGGAATTTCAGTCGGGACTATTCTAACTCCAGTCAAAAAAAAAAAAAGGAATGGGGAGAGAATGAAAGAATGGCAAAATGCTGATAATTATTGAAACTGGGGTTCATTGTGTGGCTCTCTCTTTTTTGTCTACGCTTAAGCATTACCATGATTAAGAAGTTAAAAACAAAGATTGCATGGGCACTGAAGCCAGAATGCCTAGGTTCAGATGCTAGCTCTGACACGTCCCAGTTCTGTGACTTTGGAGAAGTTAGTTAGCCTGTCTGTGCCTTGATTTCCTCAGCTACAGGACAGAAACAAACACAGTACCTGACTCACAGGCCTGTCTTTGTGAGGATGAAGTGAATTAATGTATGCGTTCAACACAGTGAACCTTCGATAACAGTAGCTATTATCTTCATTACTGTTTAATCTTGACCCTGCATCATGATCCTCAGAAGTCTGCAGACTCCTAGCACCCTCTTCAGCCCAATCCCACAGGGCAGGAGAACAAACTGCAACAGGAATGTGACTAGCACACCTCGGCTCGCGTTCCACCCACCAACACCAGCTCTGTGAGCCCACAGAAGTCATATTCCCTTCCCAAGTCCCAGGTCCTTTGTCTATTAACAAAAAAGGTCTCTGAGGTCCCGTCTAGCTCCATCAGTCTATGACTTAAAGACAGATTAGAATAAGGTTCCCAGGGAATCCAGACTACTAGACAGTTCCCTGCCCAACCAAATACAGCCTGAGTCGTAAAGGACACTTTGCGAAGGTACAGGAGAGAATGCATCTCTAAGTCACGGTATCTGCCTGTTCTAACTAAGTCCTTAAAGGCATAAACAGGTGGGCACAGGGCCTACAACACGACAGGGGTTCATCCAGGGTTTTCTGAATGAAATTGCAGAATGATCGAGCAAACTGGACAAGCTGGCCCATGTGCCCTCTGATCCCTGTCCACTTAACCTAGACTAGCTCTTCACAAATAATGGCAGTGTAGTCTAGACATTTCAGATAAAACCAAACCAACCAACCCTCAACTCTGTAAAAAGAATGTCGTGGCCCCCCCACAAGAGGTTGTGAGTTGTTCACCTTTACATCTGCACTGGAAATACCCATTCCCCCAACATTTGAGGGCTGTCCCCTAAGTGGTAGGGCAAGAGTCCTGCCGTCAAGGAGCTCACAGCCCTCAGCAGAGGGGGGTTAGCGGCCGCTGTGTAACAACAGCCACGAAAAGACTTCAATCTCACTACATCCTCATCACAGTCTCAGGCGTTGGCGGCTCCATTTTACAAATGAGGAAGCTGGTCAGTGGGAGCCGCAGACATCAAAATCCCAGAATGTTTGATTTCAGAACCCGAGCCTTTAGCCACTATGTGACACGCTCAGGAAGAGTGCCTGGAAGAGAGGTTGCCACACCTGTGGCCCTGACTACTTGTCCAGAGTCAAGACAAGAAAACAAAGAAATACCACCTGAGAACTTGCTCTTTACAGCAGCTCCCAGTCTCATTAAACTGTCACTGCCTGGCCTAAGCCTATTCCTACAATCACTTTATGCCACCCTGGACCTGTCAAGGCAACACAGACTCTTCAGAGGACCCCGAGCCGAAGTGCCCACATTTTCTGAAGCCTTGGGCCACTTGTGCTCACTGAATCCTTTGGGTAAGGGCAGACCAGCCTCTCTGCCTGTGCTACAGCCAAACAGAAGATGTGAGCCATTTTCCAATACTGAGAGCACCTGGAAAACAAGAGAATAGGTAGGCACCCAACTCCAGTCACAGCTACACCACTTATGGTCTATGTGTGACCTGGAACAAGGAACACAGCCAGTCCTCAGCTGCTCCATCTGCAAAATGGTGGTAATAAGTGATACCTGCCTCGGGGGGGCTGGGAGAACTGAAATCAAAGCTATAAAGTATTTAACAGCATGCCTGGCCCATAATGAAAACCAATTATGAATAGTAATCCTGTAGGTACAGTTCCCTGCCAAGAACCAAACCCCACCACCCCACCAAGTCTCTCAGAGTTATAAAGGGGTTCAAACTTAGGTTGTCAGAGAACGAATCAAAAACTGGTTCCTCAAACTGGACACATAAAGTGACAATGTTAACACTGTTCTGGGCATGTTCTGAGTTACAAGTCAATGGACATTTATTGACGACTATGGACTATGCTAAGCATGGAAAAGACAAAGAAATAAACAGAGTGGTTAAGAGTGTTCTAGGGCCAGGCAGGGTGGTTCACACCTGTACTCCCAGCACTTTGGGAGGCCAAGGTGGGAAGATTGCTTGAACCTAGGAACTAGAGACCAGCCTAGGCAACACAGCAAGACCTCATCTCTATAAAAAATAAAAAAATCAGGCAGGCATTGTGGCATGTACCTGCAGTCCCAGTTACTCTGTTAGCTGAGGCAGAAGGATCACCTGTGCCCAAGAGTTTGAGACTGCAATGAGCCACAATCATGTCACTGCACTCCAGCTTAGGCAACAGTGAGACCCCCAAATCAAAAAAAAAAAAAGAATGTTCTACCAGTTAGACTGCAGTTAAAATAACCTAGCACTGTCACTTACGAGTGGTGCAACCATGCAGTTACTTGCCTCTCGCTTTCCTCATCTGCAAAATGGGTTAATAATAGTAGTTATTTCTTGGGGCTGTTTTGAGAGTCAAAAGAGATGACACGTTTTCAAGTGCCGAGCACAATGCCTGGCACACACATGTACAATAAATGCAAGGCACTGATTGCACCACTGAATTAAAAGAAAGGTCGCTATTTCAAAGTTTTAGCACAACGAGGATTCTTAAAAACCTGGATGAAGCCCTCTGGTCACCGTGTGGGTGGGAAAACTGAGCCCCAAAGAGAACATGATCTATATGTAGCTGTGATGGAGAAGGGGTGAGAACCAGAAAGGAAAGACTACAGGAGGGGGCAGGGAGGACGCATCGGGAATGAAGACCAACTTCCTCCCCATTTTGGCTTCAACTTCCCACCTCCCCTGTTTCCTATGGTATTCTGCTGTAAGCAGGGTAACCACTTCCTGTCCCTCAAACATACTCAAGACAGTCGTGTTGTGCCCCCCCCCCCCCCGTGTGTTCTTCATATTCCTTCTCTCAATGTCTCAATGGCCAACGAGATGGCTGGCAATGCCTGGGCTCCGGGATTCAGGGCCAAGAAACACCACACTGCCTCTGCTGAACTTGCGGGGGGCGGGAGGATTTGCCCTCCACCGACCCCTCCTTATGTGCTTGACAAATATGACTTGGGTCTTCCGCTCCTTTGTACCCTCCCGCAGGGGCCTACCCAGACTCCAATAAATATTATGATTGATTAGCAAGTAGGTGGATGACAGAGAGGAAACACAGGCTCATGATTATACTCCAGCAGCAGGCCTGTTTTTTGAGAATGATGTGACATTCAGGATCGGCAAAGCAGCACTGCCTACTTCATTCTCTCAGAAAAGTCACCTCCCTTGGCCTGCAGCATTTCGCAGCCTGACTCATTCCAGTTGCCCTGCCGGTCTTAAGAGGAAATTCCAAGTCCTGCACACGCAACAAAAGTGGAAAGAAACTTGGCAGGACAGGCAGCATGCTGGGAAAAGGAGGCAGTGGCTCCGGGCTCAGGAGTGGCGGGATTTTTTGTTTCGCTCAACTTTCATTGAGCCAGGATATTAGTGGAGGATGGGGGAGGGGGGAAGGAGAGCCAAGGGGCTGTACTTGGTCTGGAGAAACCACAGAAAGGCCGAAGCGAAGCAACTCTGCCTTGAGAGTTGGGTCCATCCATACCCAAAACAGGCCCCGGTGGACCCCGAACAGGGCAGCGGCCTATGCAGTCTCATCCGTCTACCACTCATCAGCCGGGGACTTTGTCAATCACTTAATCCCTCTAAACCTCAATTTTCTAGTCTGGAAAATGGAGTCAAAACCGTTCGC